>NC_037669.1:166776921-167076921 GCF_003255815.1 Theropithecus gelada | reverse complement strand
TGAAAGGGATAGCCCATTGGACTAAACCACAAGTGCTACTCTAGTTATTTGGCAGAGTGTCCAGTAAACATCCACCACAATACCACCACATATCTGCTCGAGGATGAACAAGGGCTGACTTATTGGTAAGCTCTTGAAAGCTCTTAAGTTAACTGCATCCCTTCAGGTCTCCAAGGAATGCTAAGTTTCCTCCCCATGATGAGAGACATGAAGTGAACTTAGTGTTGGGAGACAGAAGCTGGATGGCCCTTGGGGGCTGACTCGCAAAGTGCTGAACTTCGGGATATAGCAGAAAGAGAGCTTGGCACGACTTATTACTCCAGGTTGTAAAATCCTGGAGAAGAACTACCATGCAGCCCATGCCTGGTCCACTGGAGGACCACCTTAGTGAAAAGGGGACAACCTGGACCTCTGGCCTGCCATGTGCACAAGCATAACAACTGCTTTTGTTTAACGTGCAGATGGAATATTTGATCCATTCCAACCAGGCATTTGCATCTTGGTATCCTGTCTTAATTGCCAAAGTTTGTTGTAAGTCTTTAACTTCTATGATCCTCTAGTAAAATTAATGTATGGCTTTAGGAAATTACAAAAACCAGTTGGGGCAGTCCATTCTTGTTCTTTAGTGGTACACAGGACTTCGGACCAACTACACAGAACATTGGCATAAAAGTTCCACACTGGGGGGCAAGACTCCTGGTTGACACTGGGGTCTTTATCGAAATCTCTCCAGATTAAATAGTCCCAATTTACTAATGCCCAGTTTGAGGAGAGTCAGGAGGGACAGAGGTACTTTTCTGAAGTAGAGAGCTGTCTTTGACTTGGCAAGTCCCGACAGGGTATATAACAAGGCAAGCATTAAATGCAATAGTTTGAGGTGAAATTGACTTGGTTATGTTAACAACTAGATCATCAGCAATAGAGTGAGGAAAGAAGAAAGAGTAATAGAATAGAAAGAGTTAAATTTTTCTTAGCTTTAGTTTGGCAGGGTTTTCCCCTGGGACTATCGCCCACAACTCTGGAGGGGGTGGCACTTTCTTGACTCAGGTGTGATGAGTCCATCCCTTTTTCGCTGTATGAACAGCAATCTTGGTGGTTATCAGGACAAGGTAGGGTCCTTCCCAGGCTAGCTCGAGTTTTTCCTCTTTCCACCCTTTGATGAGAACGTGATCTTCACGCTGGTGCTGGTTTACCGGAAATTCTAGGGGTGGTACATGTGCTAAAAGATTTTTAGTTTTGAGGGAAAGGAAAGTGGAAGATAAACCAGGTATATAATCTCTAAGAAACTGACCTTTTGTTTTAAATGTGGGGACATCAGCAGTGGACTTTATAGTCCTTGGTGCCTTCTTACTGAGAAATTTCCTTTAACATCTATTTTTATTAGTTTTTAGACCAAAGAAAGCCGAACACCACTTTGTATTTGACAATGCTTTCTGTATGATTTTTATACCAGATAAACTAAATTTCACCTTTATATTAATGTGTTCTTAACATTAAACTTAGTTTTAATAAAACTTAAAATATGTAGACATATTTATTCAATTTTTAAAGTCTGACCATAAGGTAAGATTTTTATAGACTCTTTTTAACCTTTTATAATTATTGTTTTTTTTTTTTTTTTTTTTTTTTTTTTTTTTTTTTTTTAATTTATTTATTATTATTATACTTTAAGTTGTAGGGTACATGTGCATAACGTGCAGGTTTGTTACATATGTATACTTGTGCCATGTTGGTCTACTGCACCCATCAACTCGTCATTTACATCAGGTATAACTCCCAATGCAATCCCTCCCCCCTCCCCCCTCCCCATGATAGGCCCCGGTGTGTGATGTTCCCCTTCCTGAGTCCAAGTGATCTCATTGTTCAGTTCCCACCTATGAGTGAGAACATGCGGTGTTTGGTTTTCTGTTCTTGTGATAGTTTGCTAAGAATGATGGTTTCCAGCTGCATCCATGTCCCTACAAAGGATGCAAACTCATCCTTTTTTATGGCTGCATAGTATTCCATGGTGTATATGTGCCACATTTTCTTAATCCAATCTGTCACTGATGGACATTTGGGTTGATTCCAAGTCTTTGCTATTGTGAATAGTGCTGCAATAAACATACGTGTGCATGTGTCTTTATAGCAGCATAATTTATAATCCTTTGGGTATATCCCCAGTAATGGGATGGCTGGGTCATATGGTACATCTAGTTCTAGATCCTTGAGGAATCGCCATACTGTTTTCCATAATGGTTGAACTAGTTTACAATCCCACCAACAGTGTAAAAGTGTTCCTATTTCTCCACATCCTCTCCAGCACCTGTTGTTTCCTGACTTTTGAATGATCGCCATTCTAACTGGTGTGAGATGGTATCTCATTGTGGTTTTGATTTGCATTTCTCTGAGAGAAACAAGAAATGGGGAAAGGATTCCCTATTTAATAAATGGTGCTGGGAAAATTGGCTAGCCATAAGTAGAAAGCTGAAACTGGATCCTTTCCTTACTCCTTATACGAAAATTAATTCAAGATGGATTAGAGACTTAAATGTTAGACCTAATACCATAAAAATCCTAGAGGAAAATCTAGGTAGTACCATTCAGGACATAGGCATGGGCAAGGACTTCATGTCTAAAACACCAAAAGCAACAGCAGCAAAAGCCAAAATTGACAAATGGGATCTCATTAAACTAAAGAGCTTCTGCACAGCAAAAGAAACTACCATCAGAGTGAACAGGCAACCTACAGAATGGGAGAAAATTTTTGCCATCTACTCCTCTGACAAAGGGCTAATATCCAGAACCTACAAAGAACTCAAACAAATTTACAAGAAAAAAACAAACAACCCCATCAAAAAGTGGGCAAAGGATATGAACAGACATTTCTTAAAAGAAGACATTCATACAGCCAACAGACACATGAAAAAATGCTCATCATCACTGGCCATCAGAGAAATGCAAATCAAAACCACAATGAGATACCATCTCACACCAGTTAGAATGGCGATCATTAAAAAGTCAGGAAACAACAGGTGCTGGAGAGGATGTGGAGAAATAGAACACTTTTACACTGTTGGTGGGATTGTAAACTAGTTCAACCATTATGGAAAACAGTATGGCGATTCCTCAAGGATCTAGAACTAGAAGTACCATATGACCCAGCCATCCCATTACTGGGGATATACCCAAAGGATTATAAATTATTCTGCTATAAAGACACATGCACACGTATGTTTATTGCAGCACTATTCACAATAGTAAAGACTTGGAATCAACCCAAATGTCCATCAGTGACAGATTGGATTAAGAAAATGTGGCACATATACACCATGGAATACTATGCAGTCATAAAAAAGGATGAGTTTGTGTCCTTTGTAGGGACATGGATGCAGCTGGAAACCATCATTCTTAGCAAACTATCACAAGAACAGAAAACCAAACACCGCATGTTCTCACTCATAGGTGGGAACTGAACAATGAGATCACTTGGACTCAGGAAGGGGAACATCACACACCGGGGCCTATCATGGGGAGGGGGGAGGGGGGAGGGATTGCACTGGGAGTATACCTGTTGTAAATGACGAGTTGATGGGTGCAGCACACCAACATGGCACAAGTATACATATGTAACAAACCTGCACGTTATGCACATGTACCCTACAACTGAAAGTATAATAATAATAAATAAATTTAAAAAAAAAAGAAGAAGAAGAAGTTGGTGTAGTGTATCTCTTAAATCAGGGGCCAGCAAGGTTTTTCTATAATGAATCAGATCGTATATATTTTAAGCTTTGCAGGCCATACAGTCTCTATCACAACTACTCAGCTCTACAGTTCTAGCACAAGAGCAAGACAATATATAAACAAATGAGTTGTGTTTCAGTAAAACTTTATTGACAGAACAAATAGGCAGGCCACATTTTCTGACCTTTATCACATAACATGATTTCCTTAAAATGTAATATATCTCATTTATTTCGTTTATTTAAAAAAATTCTCAAATGATTTTGGATAGGAAAGATTAGAGGTATCTGAGGCTGGCAGTTTAAATAATATCTGAGATAAAGCATTCAGTATATCTAGCATACAGTAAACATGAAGTAAACGTAGGCTGGATTCGAAATGAAATTCGCCCCTCATAAACATATATCACAAACTTAGACAAATTCTAAATCAACAACTTTAAAAATAGTTTTCCTGTTTTGTGACTTTTTGCTCTTTCTAATTACTAAACTTTTCAAAATGTGTTCAGTGTCTTCATTATAATGCATATTCATTTTTTATAGTTGTTCAGCAACTGTAAGCTTTCAAACAAACTGGGACTCTTCAATATTGCTGTATTAAGGGAAATTATAATAGCCTATTGACTGCAGTTCAGTCAATGATCCATTCATTATTCTCTCTTGAAGGCTAAGTTCGTAAAATAATGGATGTGATTATCACAAAAGTCAACATAAGTGTGAGAGGATGAAACTGGTAATGAGCCCAAATAGTTAACTTACATTTTTGTACCATTTCAAAAATATTTAGACATTCTTTTTATCCACTGTTTAGTTCAGTGATCTTTGGAGTAAGACGTGGGTACTTTGACAGGTTGGTAAGACATTTAATTGTGGCATCAAGTAAAATTTCGAAAATGTCTATTTCTATTCAGTTTTCATCTTGTTCTTTTTTTTTTTTTTTGTCTTTGTGAATGTGTGCATGTATACACTGGTAGATGCGTATTCAAAAGAGTTTGGAAATGGCTGACACACTTTTTATAGTGCTATAAAAGACTGTCACATGCTTCCTAAATAATATAAACATCCAGAGAGACACTAAATTTTTTAATGCAATTTTTTATACCCTGGATATATTAGGAATATATGTTTTTATAAAAAGAAAAAGTAAATTTAGAAATGGTTTATATTGGATAATCAGCAACACTCTGTGTTTCATATTATTATATGTGTTTATTTGCTCATCTGAGTATTTTAGAAGTACATGCAGTAATGGAAGAATGTAAATATATATATCATCCAGAAAAATTATAATAAATTTTGCTGTGTCAAATACCAATCCAAAAGTAGTAGCATAAAGCAGCAATCAATTTTCTATGCTCATGAATTTGGGGGTCAAGAATTCAGTGTAAGGCATAGCAGGGATGGCTATCATCTGATAGTTACATCATCCGATTCCTCAGCTGAGAAGAGTTCAATGACTGGGGGTGACTAGAATGACTGGGGGCTAACGTGATAGACAGACTTCCTTCACATGCCTGGTGACTCAGCAAAAATGTACTGAAGGCAGGATTGAGCTAATTCTAATGTCAGTCTTTATCTGGCCTTTCTACATGGCTTGGGCTCCTTCAGAGCATGGAAGTCTCAACGTATTGATGATATTCTTACATAGTGCCTAAGAGCACCAAGGGCAGGTATTTCAGCAGACAACAAGAGGCTTCATGGTTTGTTAAGACCCAGCTTTAGAAATCCCAGGACATAACTTCCAGGTCACTATATTAATGGAAGAAGTCACGGGCTGATCCAGATTCAAGGGGAGAGGACTTAGCTGCCATCTCTCAATAGGAGAGGTGCCAAAGAACTTACAACTATGTTTTAAAACTACCACAAATAATAACTTCACATACACATGTGATTTTGATCATCAGAATAATTCAATTATACCAACAAAAGTAAGTAACATTATATTCTAAATACTTGGAATATTTGGATTGAAGAAATATAGTTCAAGAGACATTTTACATACATTTTAAAGGAAATTTACACAATTCTACATTACACAAATGTAGAATTCTTTTAAAATATTTTATTACGATAGACATTAAACTGTATAAGAATTCAAATAATTTAATATGCCTCTGAGACTTCCTTCATCCATTCCTTTGGGAGGCATGAACTATTAAATATAAAACAATTTACCTTACAATAATTATATATATATATATATATATATTTTTTTTTTTTTTTTTTTTTTTTTTTTTTTTTTGAGACGGAGTCTCGCTCTGTCGCCCGGGCTGGAGTGCAGTGGCCGGATCTCAGCTCACTGCAAGCTCCGCCTCCCGGGTTTACGCCATTCTCCTGCCTCAGCCTCCCAAGTAACTGGGACTACAGGCGCCCGCCATCTCGCCCGGCTAGTTTTTTGTATTTTTTTAGTAGAGACGGGGTTTCACCGTGTTCGCCAGGATGGTCTCGATCTTCTGACCTCGTGATCCACCCGTCTCGGCCTCCCAAAGTGCTGGGATTACAGGCTTGAGCCACCGCGCCCGGCCACAATAATTATATTAAAACAATTTACAAAATTTTAAATTTGTGTAAATATAAAAATGACCATAAGGCATTGTGAAATGACCAGGACAAAAATTTTTTTTAAAAAACACCTTATACAAACCAATGCATTTCCACTGATGTTGGTGTTATCATAATTTTCTTGCTGAAGTAACCTAAAAACAACACTAGCAGCAGGGCACGGTGGCTCACGCCTGTAATCCCAGCACTTTGGGAGGCCAAGGCGGGTGGATCACAAGGTCAGGAGTTCGAGACCAGCCTGGCCAACATGATGAAACCCCATCTCTACTAAAAATACAAAAATCAGCCGGGAATGGTTGTGGGTGTGTGGAATCCCAGCTACTCAGGAGGCTGAGGCAGGAGAATTGCTTGAACCCAGGAGGCGGAGGTTGCAGTGAGCCGAGACCGCACCATTACACTCCAGTCTGGGTGACAGAACAAGACTCCATCTCAAAAACAAACAAACAAAAAACCTAGCATAACAGGATAACATTGTCTTACAACATAAAAATATTTTGCTCAATATTTGCCTCAAACAAAAGAAGGCTTGGAGAATTTCCATGGCATTCTTTAAATACTTTAATTAAATATTAATTTCAAATTTTAAATTTTATCTATTGGCATTTCAGAATATCCTTTTCTAGAAGTTTTTTTGTTTTTTTTTTTTTTTTTAAATTCAAGTCTTTGAAATCCCCGGAAACATTTAATTTAGCACTTTATCATGAAAATACATATATTGCTGCAGGACTAGAAATAGACCAGGCTAAAGAAACATTGGAGAGTCAGTAGAAGGGACAGAGCCGTGTAATCTTCATTTGGCCATTTGGTTGGGTATGTGGGAATCCAAATTATTGGGCATTGAGATGGAGGACGTTTTATTTCCATTACTACCAAGGTATATACTCCTGGGTTTAGACACAAAAACATGAATGTTTAATACCTAAAGAAACTGTACTTTGCAAAACACTCTGAGAACAATGAACTTTTTTCACACATTCATATTGCAATAAAAGATTATCTTTTGAATCAAAACAATTGAACTGGACATAGAGAGTAGAAGGATAGTTACCAGAGGCTGGGAAGGGTTGTGGAGGGGTTGGGGGTGGTGAGCACCGTTAATGGGTACAAAAAATAGAAAGAATAAATAAGACCTACTATTTGATAGCTGAACAGGGTGACTATAGTCAATAATAACTGTCCATTTTAAAATAACTAAAGTAGTGTAATTGGATTGTTTATAACATAAAAGATAAATGCTTGAGGGGACGGATACCCCATTCTCCAGGATGTGATTACTACACATTGCATGCTGGTATCAAAACATCTCATGTACCCCATAAATATATACACCTACTACATACCCACAAAAATTGAAAATTTAAAAATTGAAAAACAAAAAACAAAAAAATTCAACAACACAAAAAATCATCTTTTGTATAAGGCTGCCAGGCACTTGTTTTTATCCACACTAATACTTCTGTTGACTTGTTGTCCTTCTGTTTCCTCCATTTGCCCTGCTTCTTTCATGCAAATGAAAGCGTATCTAACCAATACTGGGGTTTTAGCAAAAATATCTTAGTTTTGAAATGCCATCCACTTTTATTCACCTGTGTTTGCTGTGGAATGGTTCTCACTGCAATTTCACTGTATTTATTTTTCCATAACCAGAATCATCATCACTGCTAAGGCTATTTCACATACAACCTGGGAAGCTGAATCTCTTTTTTAGATGAACAGCTCTTTGGTTATTATATGCCAACAATGAATCTTTCTCCCAGTAACTCATTGAAAAGCTTTCTAGGCTCGAAATTTGCAGGCAGTGAGAATAAGGCAAGCGTCTAGAAAAACAGCAGGCTTGTTTTTTTTTTTTTCCTGACTAGTTACATTTGAAGCATGAAGGATGAAGGATATATATATGATGGATGAAGGGTGACTGTTCTGCACAAAGACCAATTTCAGATGAGTCTCATAGACTTTGTATTGATGTGTTATTGTATCATCTGCTATGTATTTCAGAAAGAGACCACAAAGCAATATTCTACTTAAACTATGTTTTTGCAGTAATTTAAAATATTAAAGCTTAGAAATCTAAAAATCTTGTCATTGTTAAAATGTTCATAAACTTACAAATTCAGAGATGAGATGAATCTCAAAAAGCCTTTCCTCCTCTTGTAGGTGAGGAAAGATGGGCCAAGAGAGTGATTTGCCCAAAGTCAACCAGAGTTTAGAATTATATCCTAGGTCCCAGTACAATAGGGTGTCTTCTACACTGCAGCTCTTCTCTTGAATGGATTTTTTTGTTAATGAGAATAAGCCAAGTCTTTCTTGCTAGATTAGAAACATTTACCCAGTTTCAGAATAGACAGATGATAGACAAGAGGAAAGAAGGGAGAAAGAAAGGAAAGGATTAAAGGAGGGGGAAAACTGGAAGATAAGAACAGAGAAATAAATAAATTAAAAACAAAGGAAGGGAAGGAAAGGGGAGGGGAGGGGGGAGGAGGGGGGAGGAGAGGGGAGGGCGGGCAGGAGAGAGGAAGGAAAGACAGACGGACGGACGGAAGGAAGGAAGGAAGGAAGGAAGGACGGACGGAAGGGAGGGAGGGAGGGAGGGAGTCAAACTCTATTAAATACTTGAAGAGATTGATTCTGAGTCAAATACAAGTGACCAATGTCCTGTGACACAGCCCTAGATGATCCTGAGAACATGCCCAAGGTAATCGTGCTACAGCTTGGTTTTATACCTTTTAGGGAGACATAAGATATCAATGGACTCTAGATGTACATTGGTTTGGTCCAGAAAGGCAGAACAACTCAAAGCTTCCAGGTAACAGGTGAATTCAAAGATTTTCTGATCGGCAATTGGTTAAAAGAGTTATTTATTATCTAGACCTGGAATCGATAGAAAGGAACGTTTGGGTCAAGATAAGGGGTTGCAGAGATCAAGGTTTTATCATGCAGATGAAGCTCCTAGGTATCAGGCTTCAGAGTTCTTATCAAACCTAAAAAGGTGCCAGGCTCTTAGTTAATTCTCTCCTGGATCAGGAAAAAAAAACCTGGAAAGAGAACAGGATTCTCTACAGAATATAGATTTTCCGCACAAGAGACAGTTTTGCAGGGCCATTTCAAAATATGTCAAATATATTTTGGGGTAAAAGACTTTGATTTCTTTCAGGCCCTGCTATCTGTCATGTGATGCTGTACTAGAGTCAGGCTGGAATTTGGTGTCTTATTGAGACAAAGTGTCTGTTTTGTCAGTCTTAAGATCTCCGTTTTAATGTTACTGCTAGTCAGTTGTGCCTGAATTCCAAAGAGAAGAGGGTATAGTTTTAAGTCCAACCTCCACTTTCCATCATGGCCTGAACTAGATTTTCAAGTTTACTCTGAAATGCCTTTGACAGACAAAACAGGCCCATTCAGTTGGTTGGGGGACTTCAGTTTTTATTCTTGGTTTACAGAGGCATCTGTGGCTATTTTTCTGAAGAGGTTTTTAGGAATTTTAGTGTTTATACATTTCATTAAAGTGAAGAAAAACATTAAGGGAGAGGCACAGGTAGGTGGTAAAGTGAATGGTTACATTCTTGTCAGACTTTAGTTAGTGCTCAATAAATCTACATTTTATGTAAGATAAGATGAATGAAGGAAAAGGGGGAATAAAGGAAGAAACAAGTATGCAAACATATCTGGTAGGTGGAGGAATAACCTCATCTTGTCTTTGTTCTGCAACTGGGAAAATACGTTTCTAAGAACATTATCAGTGTGGAATCAACCAGATTAGTTTTAGGAGCTAGACTCAGATTGCAGACGTAAAGTTACAATTGACATGCCCTTGTTTATGGGAGGCCAGCAAAGAATTTCCTTGGGGGTTGAACACAGCTCCTCACCAGCAACGGAACAAAGCTGGACGGAGACTGACTGTGACTAGTTGAGAGAAGAAGACTTCAGATGATCGGTAATAACAAACTTCTCTGATCTAAAAGAGGATGTTCAAACCCATCGCAAAGAAGCTAAAAACCTTGAAAAAAGACTAGACAAATGGCTAACTAGAATAAACAGTGTAGAGAAGAAGTACTTAAATGACCTGATAGAGCTGAAAACCACGGCACGAGAACTACGTGACGCATGGACAAGCTTCAGTAGCCAATTTCATCAAGTGGAAAAAAGGGTATCAGTGATTGAAGATTAAATGAATGAAATGAAGTGAGAAGAGAAGTTTAGAGAAAAAAGAGTAAAAAGAAATAAACAGCCTCCAAGAAATATGTGACTACGTGAAAAGACCAAATCTAAGTCTGATTGGTGTAGCTGAAAGTGACAAGGAGACTTTGGAAGCAAGTCAGAAAACACTCTTCAGGATATTATCCAGGAGAACTTCCCCAACCTAGCAAGGCAGGCCAACATTCAAATTAAGGAAATACAGAGACCACCACAAAGATACTCCTCAAGAAGAACAACCCCAAGACACATAATTGTCAGATTCACCAAAGTTGAAATGAAGGAAAAAATGTTAAGGGTAGCCAGAGAGAAAGACTGGGTTACCCACAAAGGGAAGCCCATCAGATTAACAGCGGATCTCTCGGCAGAAACTCTACAGGCCAGAAGACAGTGGGGGCCAATATTCAACATTCTTAAAGAAAATAATTTTCAACCCAGAATTTCATATCCAGTAAAACAAAGCTTCATAAGTGAAGGAGAAATAAAATCCTTTACAGAAAAACAAATGCTGACAGATTTTGTCACCGCCAGGCCTGCCTTATAAGAGCTCCTGAAGGAAACACTAAACATGGAAAGGAACAACCAGTACCAACCACTACAAAACAATGCCAAATTGTAAAGACCATCGATGCTAGGAAGAAACTGCATCAACTAATGAGCAAAATAACCAGCTATCATCATGACAGGATCAGATTCACACATAACAATATTAACCTTAAATGTAAATGGGCTAAATGCTCCCACTAAAAGACACAGATTGGCAAATTGGATAAAGAGTCAAGACCCATCACTGTGCTGTATTCAGGAGACCCATCTCACATGCAGAGACACACATAGGTTCAAAATAAAGAGATGGAGGAAGATCTGCCAAACAAAAAAAGCTAAAAAAAAAAAGGCAAAAAAAAAAAAAAAAAAAAAGGAAAGCAAAAAAGCAGAGGTTGCAATCCTAGTCTCTGATAAAACACCCTTTAAACCCACAAAGATCAAAAGAGACAAAGAAGGTAAAAGGATCAATTCAACAAGAAGAGCTAACTATCCTAAACATATATGCAGTCAATACAGGAGCACCCAGATTCATAAAGCAAACCCTTAGAGACCAACAAAGAGACTTAGACTCCCACACAACAATAATGGGAGACTTTTAACACCCCACCGTCAACATTAGACAGATCAACAAGACAGAAAGCTAACAAGGATATCAAGGAATTGAACTCAGCTCTGCATAACGCGGACCTAACAGACAGAACTCTCCACCCCAAATCAACCGAGTATACGTTATTCTCAGCACCACATCACACTTATTCCAAAATTGACCACATAGTTGGAAGTAAATCACTCCTCGGCAAATGTAAAAGAACAGAAATTATAACAAACTGTCTCTCAGACCACAGTGCAATGAAACTAGAACTCAGGATTAAGAAACTCACTCAAAACCACACAACTACACGGAAACTGAACAACCTGTTCCTGAATGACTACTGGGTACATAACGAAATGAAGGCAGAAATAAAGATGTTCTTTGAAACCAATGAGAACAAAGACACAACATACCAGAATCTCTGGGACACATTTAAAGTTGTGTGTAGAGGGAAATTTACAGCACTAAATGCCCAAGAGAGAAAGCAGGAAAGATCTAAAACTGATATCCTGACATCACAATTAAAAGACCTAGAAAAGCAACAGCAAACACATTCAAAAGCTAGGAGAAGTCAAGAAATAACTAAGATCAGAGCAGAACTGAAGGAAAGACAGACACAAAAAACCCTTTAAACAAAATCAATGAATTCAGGAGCCGGTTTTTTGAAATGATCAACAAAGTTGATAGACTGCTAGCAAGACTTCTTCTGAAGAAGCAGCTTTCTTTTAGCAAACTTCTTCTAAAGAAGCAGCTTTCTTTTAGCAAACTTTCTTCTAAAGAAGAAAGGAGAGAAGAATCAAATAGACGGAATAAAAATCGATAAAGGGGATATTACTACCGATCCCACAGAAATACAAACTACCATCAGAGAATACTGTAAACACTTCTATGCAGATAAACTACAAAATCTAGAAGAAATGGATAAATTCCTGGACACATACACCCTCCCAAGACTAAACCAGGAAGAAGTTGAATCCCTCAATAGACTAATAACAGGTTCTGAAGTTGAGGCAATAATTAATAGCCTACCAACCAAAAAAAGTCCAGTACCAGATGAATTCACAGCCAAATTCTACCAGATACACAAAGAGGAGCTGGTACCATTCCTTTTGAAACTATTCCAATCAATAGAAAAAGACAGAATCCTCCCTAATTCATTTTATGAGGCCAACATCATCCTGATACCAAAGCCTGGCAGAGACACAACAAAAAAAGAGAATTTTAGACCAGTATTGGTGACGAACATCAATGCAAAAATCCTCAATAAAATACTGGCAAACCGAATCCAACAGCACATCAAAAAGCTTATCCACCACAATCAAGTTGGCTTCATCCCTGGGATGCAAGGTTGGTTCAACATAATCAAATCAATTAATGTGATCCATCACATAAACGGAACCAAAGACAAAAACCACATGATTATCTCAATAGATGCAGAAAAGGCCTTTGATAAAATTCAACAGTCCTTCATGCTAAAAACTCTCAATAAACCAGGTACTGATGGGATATATCTCAAAATAAAAAGAGCTATTTATGACAAACCCACAGCCAATATAATACTGAATCGGCAAAAACTGGAAGCATTCCCTTTGAAAACTGGCACAAGATAGGGATGCCCTCTCTCACCACTCCTATTCAACATAGTGTTGGAAGTTCTGGCTAGGGCAATCAGGCAAGAGAAAGAAATCAAGGGTATTCAGTTAAGAAAAGAAGAAGTCAAATTGTCCCTGTTTGCAGAAGACATGATTGTATATTTAGAAAACCCCATCATCTCAGCCCAAAATCTCCTTAAGCTGATAAGCAACTTCAGCAAAGTCTCAGGATACAAAATTAATGTGCAAAAATCACAAGCATTCCTACACACCAATAACAGACAGAGAGCCAAATCATGAGTGAACTCCCATTCACAACTGCTTCAAAGAGAATAAAATACCTAGGAATCCAACTTATAAGGGATGTGAAGAACCTCTTCAAGGAGGATTACAAACCACTGCTCAGTGAAATAAAAGAGGACACAAACAAATGGAAGAAAATTCCATGCTCATGGATAGGAAGAATCGATATTATGAAAATGGCCACACTACCCAAGGTAATTCAATGCCATCCCCATCAAGCTACCAATGACTTTCTTCACAGAATTGGAAAAGACATGTATGCAGCCGACACATGAAAAAATGCTCATCATCACTGGCCATCAGAGAAATGCAAATCAAAACCACAATGAGATACCATCTCATACCAGTCAGAATGGCGATCATTAAAAAGTCAGGAAACAATAGGTGCTGGAGACGATGTGGAGAAATAGGAACACTTTTACACTGTTGGTGGGACTGTAAACTAGTTCAACCATTGTGGAACACAGTGTGGCGATTCCTCAAGGATCTAGAACTGAAATACCATTTGACCCAGTCATCCCATTACTGGGCATATACCCAAAGGATTATAAATCATACTACTATAAAGACACATGCACATATATGTTTATTGTGGCACTACTCACAATACCAAAGACTTGGAACCAACCCAAATGTCCATCAATGATAGCCTGGATTAAGGAAATGTGGCACATATACACCATGGAATACTATGCAGCCATCAAAAAGGATGAGTTCATGTCCTTTGTAGGGACATGGATGAAGCTGGAAACCATCATTCTGAGCAAACTATTGCCAGGACAGAAAACCAACCACCACATGTTCTCACTCATAGGTGGGAATTGAACAATGAGAACACTTGAACACAGGGTAGGGAACATCACACACCAGGGTCTGTCGTGGGGTGGGGGTAGTGGGGAGGGACAGCATTAGGAGATATACCTAATGTAAATTACGAGTTAATGGGTGCAGCACACCAACATGGCACATGTATACATATGTAACAAACCTGCACGTTGCGCACATGTACCCTAGAACTTAAAGTATAATAATAAAAATAAAAATAAATACGAAAACTGAAAAAAATAGTAATTTTAAAAAAGAATAAGTTGCACATATGTCACTTTATCAAGGTAGAATTATCAAAACTAGAAAATATTTGTGCACCATTATTTTCTAATATAATGATTATATTTAAATTTCATCAATTTTTCCAATAAATCCTTAAAAAAATTTCCTTGGAGGTCTGTCTAATGCACAATGCTAGTAGCAGCTAGCTTCCAACACTGGGAGGCAGTGTTGCAAGACTCAGCCTCCAGGCTTAACTTTCCTTTTGGCATAAGTAGTTTGGGGATCTGGAGATTTTTTATTTTCTTTTAAGCTGTAAATTCGTAAGCTCGAGTAAATCTTCATTTCAAAACAAAAACAAAAAGAGATCACGACATACGTGTTTCAATTACAGGGCTGCCCAGAGGAACATTTATGCAACAAACGTTCATTTACACAACAAATTTTGTTGAGTAACTACTATGTGTCAGAAACTATTCTAAGAAATGTAATAGAAGGATAGGTAAGAATAACAAGATTCCTGTCCTTATGGAGTTTATTTTAGTGGGGGAAAATAGTAAATAAGTAAAACACAGATAAACAAGATGATTTTAGATGAAAACAAATCCCTTAATGACGATAATATGGGATATCTATGTATAGGGAGATAGGGCATCTTTTTTAGGTACGGCATTCAGGAAAAATCTCTCTGAACAAGCAACATTTAAGTTTAGACTGAACGCAATTTAAGAAAGAGCCAGCCACAGGACAATCAAGTTGAAGGACATTCCAAAGTAAAAAACCTGTAACAGCGAAGGCCCAGTACTTGGGAAACCAATGTTTAGATAGATCTCCATGCATATTTTATTATCTAACCTGCTAAACGTGCTTTCTTCTGGCTCAAGTCTCCTCCCCAGACTTCCAAAAGAGGGGACCGTACCAGTCCTGTAAACAGGTATATACTGTACATTGATATTTACGAAAAATACATTATCTAAACAGTTGGCATCACAGGTTATCTCAGAGATGTAACTATGTTGATTTGGGAAAATACTATGAGAATTCTGTCAGGATAAAGTAAATTCACAAGGATTTAGGTTTGGCTAGAACCCTGGCCTCAAAAGATGAGCAGTAAGTACATTATGCCATGTAAGTACAAACATTTCTTTTGCTTTTGATGTACAGGGATGCTATGAAACAGAGCCCCCAATAATCAACAATAGACTTGTAATGTGAGCAATAAATAACCCTGTTATTTTACACCAGTACAATTCGGGAGATTGCCTATTACTGCAACAATAATCTAGCCTCTTCTAATTGGTACCAGAAATAAATCAGAAAGACAGAAGAGAAAGGAGGGAAAGAAAAGACCCCAAGATGGGGAGAAGAGGAGACTAAGTAGAAGGAAGGGCCACTGGGGCTCCTTCCTATGCTGTGTTGGTTTGGGGCATTTTCAGAATGGTTTCGTATTTCATTTGAAGTTGACTGTGTTGCAGAATGCATGTCTCTCTTTTTACTGCCCCACTCTTCCCACCAAATGTTCTGTGAAGCCTATTGTACAAACAAGGTTTGGTATAAATTGCTTCTTTTGTGGAAATCAAATGAGCTGCAGATCACATTTGGGAGTAACATAATATGAAACACAGTGTAGGAAGCAGAACCCCACAGGAAAAAAAAAAAAAAAAAAAAAAAGGATGACAAGGAGAATGTAAGCTTCCTTAAAAGTTGCAGCAATCCTATAATTGGATTTGGCTTTTTCCCTAGACCCCGAGTTGTGGGCTCAATTCAAACTCATCTACCTCTCAAGGGGACACCTGATGTGTGGGTTACATGTAGATGTATGTATAGGAGGAAGTGGTGAAATAAATGTAGAGGGCTGAGGCCCCTATTCTGTTTCCCATGATAAATCCATCGTTTGATTGTCAATAATGCCTGAATGGATGGGGCTTATATAGGTTCCATTGTACTTTGTGCTTCCATGCAATTTGGTTCATACCTCTTTTAAAGCACTTGACATAGGTGGCTTTATAGTTACTCAGTTTGATGCTTCTTTTTCCCAACGAGACTGGTTGGTTTTTCAAGCTGTGTTTCATGATATTCACTTCTGTGTCCCCAGCACCTAGCACAGTATCTGACACCCAGCAGATGATCAAAATGCTCACTGGTTTTGTTAAAATCTGATATGCATACGTGTGTTTAAATAGGGGCAACTGGCTCTCAATAATCACTCAAAGCAGTCTCGAAAATATTTCATTTTAGAAAAAGAAGTAAGTAGCTATAGATTCTGCTTCCTAACTATTCCGAGCTCTCTCCTTTCTGGGCTATTTTTGGCCCCAACCCTCAGTTGCTGGGTGGAGTGATGGAACTAGTTCTGTCTATTGAGGTATAAGCAAAGCTGAGATGTGTCAATTCATGGCCAGAGCACTTAATTGCCAGTGTGGGGTGCTGTATGGTTTTATCTTCCTCTGCCGGAGCAAGTAACAATATTCCAAATGATGGCTGCTCTATGTACCAGGGTTTAGTGTTAAAAGATTACGTAAGCAGAGGCCCTTGCTAATTTACAATAGATATGAGGTATAAGCAAGAATATAAACCTTCATTGTTTTAAGCCACTGAGATTTGGGGATTGTTTGTTACCGTAGTATAACTTAATCTATCCTAGCTGATATAAAAATCAGTTAGGACAAAATCAAGAGATTCATTCTTGCTATCCCAACTGCCAAATTATTCTTAACACAGTAGTAACCAATTAAAACAAGGAATAGGCACAAATGATTTAAAAAGGAAAAACAGAGAATGAAAAGCCAGTATCTTGGGAGCAGAACCAGATAGCCCTCAAAGATCAGAAAGAAATATGTGATGAGCTGAAACCTGTGCAGGTGGATGGGCCATCCACTCACATGCTTGCATGTGTGAGCTATATAGTTAAGATGAATGGTAGGCCATAGGAAGGGATTGTATATAAATGGTGCATTAACTTTTGGCAGAACAGAGGTAACAATGGTGTTTAAAACTGGGACAAAAGCAATGAAGCTTTAAAAAGAAAGCAATGAGGCAGAAAAGGTATTTAATAATAGACTGAAAAGACTCCCCCCTACCACCCCAATACGGTGACTATATGGTATCTAACTACATGAAAAAATTCTCTGCAGATTCCAGAAGGACTTTATTTCTTTGTTTTTGTTCTTTTATTTTCACTATAACACTTTCATAAAATTCTAAGTACATTTGGAATGCTTGAATTTGACTGTCATTTTTCGGTCTTGAATTACTAAACTTTTATTTTTGCATTTTAGTATTTAAGTGACAAACGAACATTATATATATTCAAGGTTTACAATGTGATTTGATATACATATATAATTATTATCACAATCAAATTAACACATCCATCACCAACCATGCTATACATGAGATCCCCAGAATTCATTTATCTTATAATTGAAAGTTTGTATTCTTTGATCAACATATCCTCATTTCCCCCAACCTCCAGCCTGTGACAATAACTTTTCAACTCTCTGCTTCTGTGAGTTTTTTTTCAGACTCCACATGTAAGTGAACTCGTATAATATTTGTCTTTCTCTGCCTGACTTATTTCACTTAGCATAATGCCCTCAATGTTTATCCATTTTGCTGCAAATGGCAGGATTTTAGTCCTTTTTATGACTGAATAATATTCGATGGTACAAATATACCACATTTGTTTATCTATTCATTCATCAATGGCCATTTAGGTAGTTTCCATGTCTTGGCTTATTATGAATGAAGCTGAAATGAACATGGAAATGCAGACATGTTTTCAAGATACTTATTTTATGTATTTTGGATGTATATCCAGGAGTGGGATTGCTGGATTGTATGATAGTTTTTTTTGTTTGTTTGTTTGAACTTTTTGAGGAACTTCCACGCTGTTTTTCATACTCTTAACATTTTTTTTCCTTTTAATTGGCAGGGATCTCAAAGTTTAATGTCTTTAAATCTGTATTTACAAGAGTTCTACTTCTTGGTACAAAGCTACTGTTAAAATGGACTTTGTGCTGAGAAAAAACAGTAACATACTATCGTTTAGTGCTGTACATTTATTTTTAATAATGCTTATTTTTTTCTGATCATTGTTTAAACCAATAGAAAATACAGAAAAAACAACAAAGAATACAAGTAAAAGCAGACAATCTTGTATTCAGAAGAAACTATGGTGGGTGCTTTGTTGAAAATCCATCCACACTTTTTTTATTCATGCATATGCATTTTAATATGATTTTGGTAGTTAGGTCCCTGCTTTTTTTCTTCACACAGCTTTTAATCATAAGCACTATTCTAGTAGATTGAAAACATTTTTAAATATATACAATTATTTATTAAATTATTTCTCAGTTAATTTGCTGGTCAAGAACTCTCTCTCTCATTTGTAAATAATTATAAATAAAACTAGGATGAGTAAAAATACTTTATGCATCTCTGATTATTTCCTCAAAGAAAAACTAATGAGGCATAGGATATGGATGTTTTAGGATTATTAAAATAATAAGACAAATTAGTTGCCATAAAGTCTATCCTAATTTATACCCCTAGACATTTATGAGTGCCATTTCCTTAGTCCCTGCCAGCATAAAACATTATATACATATATATAAAAATATATATATATAAATTTTTTTTTTGAGATGGAGTGTTGCACTGTCACCCATGCTAGAGTTCAATGGTGCGGTCTCCACTCACCACAACCTCTGCCTCCTGGCTTCAAGCCATTCTCCTGCCTCAGCCTCCCGAGTAGCTGGGATTACAGACATGCACCACCACACCTGGCTAATTTTTTGTATTTTTAGTAGAGATGGGGTTTCGCCATGTTAGCCAGGCTGGTCTTCAACTCCTAACCTCATGATCTCCTCACCTCGGCCTCCCAAAGTGCTAGGATTACAAGCGTGAGCCACCAGGCCTGGCCAAAAATTATACTTTTTGTAAAGCTTAACAATTTGTTTGACAACAATGGCAGCGTTGTATTAATTTGCCTTAATTTTTTGGATAGTAAACATAAACATTTCCTCATGTATTTAAGTCATTTGCATTTCTTATTTTCTGTTTCAGTATACCCATTTCTTTTTTCTTTTTAGAGTATTAGTGATTTTCTGTTGCTTTTTAAGTGCCCTTTACATATTTAGGCCATTAACCTTTGAATATAAAATATTTCCAAGATTAGTTTTGAATTCGAGACACTTGAGATCAATAAAAAGAGATTCTTTAGGTGAAAGCTGCTTTTAAGCATAAAATACTATAGAATTAAGTTTGGTTTATTGATTTATTCTTTTTATTTTTCACATTTTAAATTTTTACAATTTGTTTCTCTTTTGATATTACTAAACAACTTGACCTGACTCTGAACTGGCAATCACCTGAGGACTTGAGTCTGCATACACAAATGTATGCATAATTCCACATACAGATAATTTTTAGAGATCCCTGGCATTGGTATTATAGGGTAGTGATTACAAGCACAAAATAAGAGCCAGATTCTCTGGGTGTCAATCCTAATCTATGTTCTATTAGTTGTGTGAACTTGAGCAAGTTATTTGACTTCCTTATGCTTTTTACCTCATTTGCAAAATTGCAGAATTTGTAAACAAGGAAGTAACAGACCTCGTATTATTGCTGTGAGGATTACACAAGATAACAAGGCAAGCAGTTAAACTAGATAACTATTTTATTCCTGAAAACATGGCCAGGCATGTAGGAAGCCTGGAGTAAGACATGGAGTAGCACTTAGATGCTACTGATATGGCATTTTACATATTCACTGCACTGGAGAAAAGCTTTTTGATCTAGTTTTTTGAGGCATGTGGAGTGAAATACATCACTGTTTCTAATAACAGCAGTTAACATTTTTCTAGAGCACTTTGCAAAACTTACTGATATTCATTATTCATTCAACAATTATTTATTGAATACCTGAGCTACCAAGCAATATTCTAAGCACTTCAGCTGTGAACAAGACTGATAAGATCCCTCAGATAGGGAGTTTTCATTTCAGAGAGAAAAGATAAAAAGAAAAAAAATACAAATAAACAAGCTTAATTTCAGAGAGGGAGAAATGATATGAAGCAAGGAAGTCAGGAGAATGTGCTGGAAGATGATTACTGGGCTCATTCTATCAGGTGGCCCAGCAGGCCAGGGTGAAGAAGAACCAATGTGTTGAAAACTCTGACAACAATCCTATGACATGGGCATTACTTTTATTCCCATTTTATAGACAGATTAAATTTCTGAAACCAAATTGTTGCTGCTCTAATAAAATATATATGCTTTTCTCTGATTGCAAATTTAACACGTTTATGATAGAAAACAAAACTAAGGACAAAAAGAAAAGTCATCTGTGATCGTATGGCTAACACTTTGTGTGTATACTCTCCATCATCTTTTTCTGTATGTATCTACATGATATGTTTAACAAATGGACTTGCCCTAAGAATAACATCTGTAACTTGTTTTTTCCATTAAGCAATATTTTTCCATGCCATTAAAGAGTCTTATGAAACATCAGCTTTAATAGCTGTAAAGTCTCACATTATATGGAAGAATCATTATTTAATGGTTTCTTTTGTCTTTAGATACGTCGTTTCCATTTTTTATTCTTATAAATGATGCTGTGATAAGCCACCTGATGATAATAATAATAATAGTTAATGTTTATTCAGTTTATGTGGAATGCATTGTGGTAGGCAATTTACAACTTTCAACTAATTTAATGCGTACCCAAATCCTATGAAATAGATACAATGAAAATCTTCCCTTTAGAAATGAAGTAAACACAGACAAAAAGAAGTTAAACAATATGGTCAAGGTCACACATTCAGTAAACTACAGAACTAAACTTGAACTTGAGACATTTCAGTTCCAGAGCATACACATAACCACTGCACTCTATTTCTGACCCTGGCAGTATTTCTACAGATTGACAGAAAAGTCATAGTCCCCCCATCAGCATTATTTCCTTAGGATAAATTTTTAGAAGTGAAATTGCTCAGAACCTGACTCCAGATTTTATGCTTCTACACGAGAACCAGAGCTTCTTTTATCCAAGCCTAATGTCCACCCAATTCAAGGTGCCCTAACAGAAGAGCTGTAACTTTTCTGTTTCAGATTGCACACCACACTGCAGCCTGCAATGAGAAACAGAGAACAAGCAATAGTCTAAGTAAAAGGGATTTCAACACTGCCAGTCCCTCCTTCATTTCTCTCCAGAGCTTTTGCCCAGGAAAGCTTAGCAAAAACAAAGAGGCTCCTGAAGTCCAAGTTTCACCATCAACCCCTTTTCATAAGGTCCATGATCCTCAATGCATATTCTCTACATACATTCCCACAATCTAAACACAGACAGCAATGAAAAGGCAGAAGAGAGGCATCAGTGGCTTGAGCTCAGTAGCTGGAAGCTTCCTGTGATGCCCAGGTGCTGCTCTTAAGGTGGCTGTGCCTCCCTCCCTTCTTGTGTGGTCTGATGAGGCCACTGAACCGATTAGGTACCAGATAATTTGACTACACTCAGGGAACTGAAGGAGTCCTATGAATGTGTACTGTTAAGTGAGACGCACAAAGTAGACCCTCCTGAGTGCTTGGGACTTGCACTGACCTGAAATCATGACTCACTAGACACCATTTTATCTCATTTTTCAAAAAGTATTTTTTTTCTTGAGAGGGTGTTCAGACAGAAAGATGAAACAATTCATCTCTCTTACTTTTCCCAAGTTTCAAAGATAACCTAGAATCATAGGTTTCTATTTTACCAAAGGAGGCTCTTGAGTACAGTAAACTTTTTGTTATCTTATTTGGTCAAATGACAGAGGCTTTAGTGGGGAGTGATCAATTGAGTTATTCTATCTATCCTGTATAGAAGATTATCACTCTTTAAAGAAATACAACATAGAAAAATAAATCTAAAAATAGATGAAAGAAAGAAAAGTTAATCATTCCTTTTTCATTCAAAAGCCAAGTCTGAATGTTAAAGAGCTCCAAGGTCATCATTACAATCTTGAATTATGATTGCACAAGAAATTTCCAGCTGACAACTCAGGTTCCACCAATCTGTTTGAAAAATATCTGGTTGGAAACCAGGGATGCATTTGTAAAAACAGTGCTTAGGGCACAGGGCAGTTCAAACAAATATTTTTAACCCAAAATGTAGCTGAAGAAACATACTAATAATACTAGAGACCCTCATCATTGTTTTTTATATGTTTTAATGCTTCTATCTAGAAAGTGTATTTCAAATTGATAAACTGAAACACCAAGAACATGTCTTCCATATTCATGGCAGTTTAGGAACCTACACCTAATGTCCTTTATGGTAGAGCCTGGCTGGTGGAAGAGAGGCAATCTCATAGAGAATCTAGCAGTTGAAGTAAGCGATTATAGGAAGAGCTTGAGATTGAAACTCTTCGGTCAAAAGAAAAAAAGGGCAGGAGCAGAGGTTATACTGAATGAGTTGCAGCTGCCACTGTAAGCGCCATGATAGCAGGTAGTTTCATCTATTTCACTCACTAGTGTATTCCCTATTTCACTCGCTAGTGTATTCCCAGAAGTTAGAATGGTGCCTGGGGTATCGTAGATCTGTGATATGTAGTTATGAATGAATGAATGAATGAATGAATGAATGAATGAATGCAGTAGTGATAAGAGGTGATGTGACACCAAGACAGAAGAAACTAGCTGCAATAAATAATCTGTAAATCAGTCAGCCTGCTCCACATTAGAGGAGAAATGCTGGTTAGTAAAGAGTTCTTAAAACAAAGGGGCACAAGAAAACTTTGGGAGGCGTTGTGTATGTTGATTACCCTGATAGTAATCATGGTTTTACAGGTGTATGCATATGTCCAAACTCATCAACTTGTATACATTGAATGTGCACCATTTTTGTATATCAACTATACCCTAATAAACTGTATAAATAATATCACATTTCCTTCAGAAAAAGAGTTACAATTGACAGAATATCAAATAACAGAGAGATGCTGTAACAATACAGGCACACAAGAAATTTAATCACAATGGTCTAATCTTCATGTGAATCAAGGAAATAATGCAAGTTCACAATTTTCAGATATCAAGGATAGCAAAATCTATGTAGCTCAATGTTTCTCCACTAAAAAGATGAGAACCAGCACTTATAAGCCTGACTACCTGTGCCATTCTGGCTTGATGAAGACAGAGATCATTATCATGTCTCCCTATGTAGAAGAAGGTAAAATAATATTACAGTCATCAAGTGGTCGTACATGTGAAAGTTAAGATACTCTTTACAAAAAAGCAACAGAAACCACTACCTCTGAAAGCATCAAAACTAGAGTATTCTATTGAAGAGCAGAAAGCTGATTGCACCTGATTAACCATGAAAGTCTGGCCAAAGTGTCATGTGTCATACATCTCAATGTGATATTTTACAATCAACTTAAGACACAATTCACCCCTTTTCTTTAAAACTCCACAGAGCACCTGAATTCCTGAGCCTAAACCTGTTACAAAAACTAACAACCTTTATAATATATCACCAAGACTTGGACTGTTTCTAAAATCCCAACTACTGAAGGAAATGTGTATCATCCCCTAAGTTTTCCTAAAATTGCACGATGGTCATTTGGTCATGGAACAAACCCATTAGCTCAGCCTATCCGCTTATTTAAGCTGTACAGGAGAGCACTGGGTTTTGGCTCAGAAAGTATCTGAGTAAGTGTCAGACATGGATGGGGCATAACTTTTCCTCAGACTACAAAGTGGGAATCAAAGAGTATGAAATATTCCTTGTATTTCATATTTCTTTATCCCAAGGATGACCATCACCCAGGGAAAACATTATCAGTCTGTGGAGACTCAGACAAAAGAGACGGTATAAATGCGTGAAGAGATGAGGGACTCAAAGAAAGTTAAAGATTTTGAATGAAAGGACGAGAGGCCAGGCCTAGAGCAATTTTCTGCACCAAAAGGGAAGCTGCTCTTTTCACAGAATGCTTGTAATTTGAACTTGGATAAAAAGAGACACATTAAAGTTGCCAAAGTCATCCCAAGTCAAAAAAGTAGTCATAATTTCCTTCATAGGAATGGTAAGTAGAGGAGAGAAACACTAAAGAAATTACATAAAACCTCTGATTTTACTTCAGTCACACCAGTGCCACTAAGTTAGCCACTCACTAAGTGATTCAATTTGGTGTTTCTGAGGTGCAATCCATTATTTAAATTATAATCTCTATATTCTAATTCAACACTTAGCTTCATACATAGTCTCCAAGGGTCTTCTAATTAACAAAGAGAAGCTTCATCAACATCATCGTCATCATCATCATCATCATCTAACAGGGAAAAAATTAACATGTCATATTATTTCTTTGAAGAATATCGTTCTGGAAAACTATAATCCAGAATATGAAAATGTACTAATTTGATTTGTCATAGAAATGTTCTTTAAGATTCAAGATAAATCAGCAAATGCTTCCAAAGCTGACATTTAATCCATGAATTCAAATCATTTTCAAGATTTATGATCCATTAGAAAGACAGTTTCAATTTCCCTTGCCCTTGTGAGCGTCTAATGTATGGCTGACACAAAACGCATTTACACTGCACACATTCCAGGACAACAGTATCATTTATTGATAAGGTTTTTCAAGTCTTAAAAAATGATGTTGCAAGTTATGTTCATTTCGATTTGTTTATCTGTAAATAGTAGATGAATGCTTCACTCTGGTGAAACTTCCTAAAATACACAGATTAACAGATTTCCGTATAACAAAGATTGCCTACTAAAATTTACAAGAAATTTCCCACAATTATAATAATAATATCATAAGTGGATGGGATTTCTAAGGACAGACTACATGTCCATATATAGCTATAAAATCAGATACAGAAAAAGATATGCATTTAGATATAGGTAGAATAGAAAGTTACAGGTGATGTATTGAGGGGATAAGATGGCAGACAGAAGGCAGGCCTTGCAGCTCCTATTCAGACAGACCAGCATGTGGAGACTCACATAGTGAACTTTTGCTCTGAGAACTACCACAGCAATATACCATGAAAGCTGAGAGAATCCATAGACCCTTTGAAGGAAGTGGATCCCTGCTACAGTCTCACTGAGATGCCCAAAAACTGAGTCAGCTTGCTTTCTCAGAAGGGAGGTTGATGGTCTGGGGCAAGTTATCAGCCCTGGTCACCAGCTGCCTGTAAACAGACTGAGTGCTGTAGGGGAGACACAGTGGGAGTGAGACCGGCCTTTAGGACTACAGGCTGCATGGGATCAGGGTGAGGCCTGTGACTTCCAGCTTTCGCCTACTTCCCTGGTGACGTGCGTAACTCAGCAGAGCCAGCCATAATCTACCTGGGAACATAACTCCATTGGACTGGGAATCACACCCCAATTCCCCACAGCAGCTGCAGCAAGCCCCGCCCAAGGAGAGTCTGACCTCAGACATACCTATCCCTGCCCCCACCTGGTAGTCTTTCTCCACCCACCCTGGTTGTTGAAGACAAAGGACACAATCTCTTGGGAGTTCTATGGCCCTTCCCACTGCCTAAGAAACCTGAATATGTAACCCGGCAACCCTAGGGCGAGTTTGCTTCCTTCCTATAGTACCACAGCTGATGCACTCTTGAAAGCCCCACTTTCTGGCTGTAGGCCAACCAAAACAAAACCAGTGCACTGAACAAAAATACAACCAAGGTCCCTCACAGAGTCCACTTCAATTCCCCAGCTACCTCCACTGGAGCAGGTGCTGGTATCCATGGCTGAAAGACCTGAAGATGGATCACATCACAGGACTCTGCAGATACTCCCCAGTACCAGCCCAGGGCCAGTAGCTCTGCTGGGTGGCTAGAGTCAGAAGAGCAAAAACAATCGCTACAGTTCAGCTCTCAGAAAGCCCCATCCCTAGGGGAAAGGGGAGAACACCATATCAAGGGAACACTATGTGGGACAAAAGAATCTCAACAGCAGCCCTTGAGTCCCAGATCTTCCCTCTGACATAGTCTACCCAAATGAGAAGGAACTAGGAAAACAAGTCTGGTAATATGACAAAACAAGATGACTTCACAGTACAGAAGATTACACCAGCTCACCAGCAATGGATCCAAACCAAGATGAAATCTCTCAACTGCCAGAAAAAGAATTCAGAAAGGCAAATATTAAGCTAATCAAGGAGACACCAGAGAAAGGTGAACTCCAACTTAAAGAAATCAAAAACATGATACAGGATATGCAAGAAAAATTCTTCAGTGAAATAGAGAGCATAAATGAAAAACTATCACAACTTCTTGAAATCAAGGACACACCTAGAAAAACGCAAAATGCACTGGAAAGTATCAGCACTATAATTGGACAAGCAGAAGAAAAAACTTCAGAGCTTGAAGATGAGGCTTTTGAATTAATCAAATCCATCAAAGACAAAGAAAAAAGCAATTACAAAATGAACAAAGCCTCCAAGAAGCTTGGGACTAGGTTAAGTGTTCAAACCTAAATATAATTGGTGTTCCTCAGGAAGAAGAGAAATCCAAAAGTCTAGAAACCATATTTGACGGAATAATCAAGGAAAACTTCTCTGGCCCTGCTAGAGATCTAGACATCCAAATACAAGAAGCTCAAAGAACACCTGGGAAATTCACTGCAGAAAGATCACCTAGACATACAGTCATCAAGTTATCTAAAGTAAAGACAAAGGAAAAATTCTTAAGAGCTATGAGCAAAAGCACCAGGTAACCTATAAAGGAAAACCTATCAGAGTAACAGCAGATTTCTCAGCAAAAACCCACAAGCTAGAATGGTTTGGGGGCCCTATTTTTAGCCCCTTTAAACAAAAAAAATTATCAGCAAAAATTTTGTATCTAGCAAAACTAAGCATCATAAAAGATAAGATACAGTCTTTTTGAAACAAACAAATGCTGAGAGAATTCACCACTATCAAGCTGGCATTACAAGAATGGCTAAAAGAATCTCTAAATTTTGAAACAAATCCTCAAAATACACCAAAATAGAACCTCCTTAAAGGATAAATCTCACAGGACCTATATAACAATAACACAATTAAAAAATAGTATTCAGGCAACAAATAGCATGATGAATAGAATAGCACCCCGTATCTCAAAACTAATGTTGAATGTAAATGGCCAAAATGCTCTACTTAAATGATACAGAATGGCAGAACAGATAAGAATTTGTCAACCAAGTTTCTACTGTATTCAGGAGACCCACCTAACACATAAGGACTCACATAAACTTAAGGCAAAGGAGTAGAAAAAGATATTCCATGAAAATGGATACCAAAAGTGAGTAGGAGTAACTATTCTTATATCAGGCAAAACAAACTTTAAAGCAACAACACTTTAAAAAGACAGGACATTTTATAATAATAAAAGGACTAGTCCAACAGTAAAATATCACAATTCTAAATATATATGCACCTAACACTGGAGCTCCAAAGTTTATAAAACAATTACTACTGGAACTAAGAAATGAGATAGATGGCAAAAGAATAATACTGGGAGAATTTAATACTCCACTGACAGCACTAGACAGGTCATCAAGATAGAAAGTCAACAAAGAAACAATAGATTTTTTTAAACTATACCCTATGACAAACTGACTTAACAGATATTTACAGAACATTCTGCTCACCAACTGCAGATCATACCTCTATTCATCAGCACATGGGGCATTCTCCAAGACAGACCATATTATGGGGCACAAAACAAGTCTCGGTAAATTTAAGAAAATCAAAATTATATCAAGTACTCTTCCAGACCACAGTGGAACAAAATTGGAAATTAACTCCAAAAGGAACCCTCAAAATCATGCAAATACATGGAAATTAAATAACCTGCCACTGAATATTCATTGAGAAAATAATAAAATCAAGATGGAAATTTAAAAATTCTTTGAATGGTAACAATGACACAACCTATCAAAACCTCTGGGATGTAGCAAAAGCAGTGATAAGAGGAAAGTTCATAGTATTAAATGTCTACATCAAAAAGTCTGAAAGAGCACAAAATACTAGCTAATTGAATCCAACAGCATATCAAAAAGATAATCCACCATGATCAAGTTGGTTTCACACCAGGGATATAGGGATGATTTAACATCCACAAGTTAATAAATGTGATACACCACATAAACAGAATTAAAAACAAAAATCACAAGATCATCTCAATAGATGCAGAAAAAGCATTTGACAAAATCCAGCATCCTGTATGGTAAAAACCCTTAGTAAAATTGGCATAGAATGGACATAACTTAAGGTAATAAAAAACATCTATGACAAACACACAGCCAACATTATACTGAACGGGGAAAAGATGAAAGCATTATCCTTGAGAACTGAATCAAGACAAGGATGCCCATTTTCACCACTTCTATTCAACATAGTACTGGAAGTCCTAGTCAGAGCAATCAGGCAAGAGAAAGAAATAAAGGGCATTCAAACTGGTAAAGAAGAAGTCAAACTGTCACTGCTTGTTTATGATATGATTATATACCTAGAAAACCTTAAAGACTCATCTAATAAGCTCCTAAAGCTGGTAGATGAATTCAGCAAAGTTTCAGGATACAAAATTAATGTAGATAAATCAGTAGCTCTACTACACACCAACAGCAAACAAGCTGAGAATCAAATAAAGAACTCAACCCCTTTTACGATAGCAAAAAATAAAATAAAATCCTTAGGAATATACTTAGCAAAGGCGGTCAAATATACCTAGCGAAGGCGGTCAAAAGTCTCTACAAGTAAAACTACAAATCATTGCTGAATGAAATAATAGATGACACAAACAAATGGAAACACAATTCATGTTCAGGATGAATATTGTGAAAATGGCCATACTGCCGAATGCAATCGATAAATTCAATGCAATTGCCATCAAAATACCACCATCATTCTTCACAGAACTAGAAAAAAAAATCCTAAAATTCATATAGAACCAAAAAAGAGCTCACATAGTCAAAGCAAGACTAAGCAAAAAGAAAAAAACGGAGACATCCCATTGCTCAGCTTCAAACTGTACTACCAGGCTATAGTTACCAAAACAGCATGGTACTGGTATGAAAATAGGCACATCACCAACGGAACAGAATAGAAGGGTAAACAAGAAATAAAGTCAAATACTTACAGCCAACTGATCTTTGACAAAACAAACAGAAACATAAAGTGGGAAAATGATACCCTATTCAACAAATGGTGCTGAGATAATTGGCAAGCCACATGAAAGAGGAATCTTGATCTTCATCTCTTGCCTTATACAACAAAAATCAACTAAAAATGGATCAAAAACCTAAATCTGAGACCCGAAACCATAAAAATGGAAACATGAAACATTGGAAAAACCCTTTTAGACACTGGCTTAGGCAAAGACTTCATTATCAAGACCCCGAAAGCAAATGCAACAAACAAAGATAAATAGATGGGACTTAATTAAACTAAAAGCTTCTGCAAAGCAAAAGAAATAATGGCATTTGCAGCAACCTGGATAAAATTGGAGACTATTATTCTAAATGAAGTAACTCAGAAATGGAAAACCAAACATTAGATAGTCTCACTCATATGTGGGAGCTAAGCTATAAGGATGCAAAGGTATAAGAATGATACACTGGACTTTGGGAACTCAGGGAAAGGGTGGGAGTCGGGTGAGGAATAAAAGACTACACATTGGGTACAGTGTACACTGCTTGTGTGATGGGTGCACCAAAATCATACAAGTCACCGCTAAAGAATTTAGTCATGTAACCAAATATCACCCGTTCCCCAAAAACCTATTGAAATAAAAAAAAAATTAAAAGTCATGCCACATAAACTCATGAAATGGTGTGATCAACCCTATGCCATTTTTCTTTTTTCCCCTTTTCTTTACTCTTTATTTTAAACAAAATAATTTCACCCATCAAAAATATCAGCAAAAGATATCAGACTCTCAAGAAGTTCTCAAGGCACATTAAGCCAAACTTAAAATTCAGTCAACATCAATGAATGTAATATCTATTAAAGAAGGTGCTCCTCTTTTCCAGTAATTCAGGTTTTCAATCAAAAAACTGATAAATTCCACACACACTATACTAGAAAAATTACATAGTATTAGAATATCTATGTTTTTCATTATACATACGATAAAAAGAAATTCCAAAGAGAGAAGTTATTTCCTCAAGGTCATAACATAGTTGTAAGATTTGTGACTGCCCCAACCTGAGTATTAATCAGCAAAAGCAAAAGTAGATGTTCTTCAGCTTCATGAGCTAATATCAGATCATTAACTTGTCTGTCACCACCCAAACATGTCACTTCAACAACTGTATTAATTCCTTATTGCAGAAGTGACATACCGTCATTCTCCTGTACACTATTGGTCACACAGCCCGATGCCGATACAATGGGAAGGGGGCACAAAAGGGCGTGAATATTAGAGACCATTAGATACAATGGAAGGGATTCAAAAGGTTGTGAATACCGGCAGAAGCCATTAGAGGCCATCTTGGAAACTGGCTACCACAATAAACATCTCAAAACCCAGGGGATTTTCTCATACATGGAAAGACTTTTAGCAAATCTCACTTTCTTGATCCACAGATCACTCAGAACCCTTCTTGAAAAACACTTTCAACACTCTCCTACATTCAACCTGATTGCCTCATAATTGACAGAATAAGAACAGCATCCATTCTGGATGCTTCATTCATGTATTTATTTACTAAATGGCATATTACTATATACCAGGAAGTCTCCTGGGGACTGAGAATACAATAGTGAAGAAAGTGTCATTTCTGCTGTAAAACCATTTGAGAATAGAGATATAGAAACTGGATGGGGAGGAGAGAGAGGGAATAGAATAAAAAGAAAAGAATAAAGAAGGTCAAAGAAACAATGGGAAAGAGAAAGAAAGAGGCAAGGCAGGGAAGGAAAATGGAGTGGAGATAGAAACCAATATTGATGGGAAATAAATTCAATTACGAAAATATTTGCTACATTAAAATTAAAATACTGAAGTTTGAAAAGAAAGTAGGAAGATTTTTGCTTAACATGTCTCCATATGCTCAATATATAGTTCAGTAACTAAATTTAGAAACTGTGTCTAAACGTATGCCTTTCTAATATGCAAAAAGCTCACACCTCAATTCAGAGGTTCTCAAGTCTTTCGGTAAAGACACTGACAAAAGCGCCAGACCCTCTTTTCCAAAAGACAATAAAAAATGTGTGCATACACATATACACAGACACAGATTTCATAGTCCATGGGCCTAAAGTTAGGAACTCCCAATCTTAAAAATAGAAAGTAACACCTTAAACTGTTGTCCATGTTAGCTGTCTTTGTGAATATTCAGGATATACTCTAGTGCAAGACTTGCTGGATCTTTATGAAATGAAATGTTTCACCAAGGTAAGGCAGAATATTAGGGGATTTTGCTCTTTAGAGTATTTTTCCAGTCTGACGAGTCTCAGTCTGAATGGAAGAACTTAGCATCGCAAAGACAGGAGTAAAGAGCCTCATGTCAGGGCTGGGCATGGTGGTTCAGGCCTGTAACCCCAGCACTTTGGGAAGCTGAGGCCAGCGGATCACCTGAAGTCAGGAGTTCAAGACCAGCCTGACCAACATGGAGAAACCTTGTCTCTACTAAAAATACAAAATTAGCTGGGCATGGTGGTGCATGCTGTAATTCCAGCTACTTGGGAGGCTGAGGCAGGAGAATTCCTTGAACCTGGAGGCGGAGGTTACAGTGAGCCGAGATCACGTCATTGCACTCCCACCTGGGCAACAAGAGCGAAACTCCATCAAAAAAAAAGAAAAAGAAAAAGCTTCATGTCCAAAGACAAGCTCAGGTCTAAGTTAACCAATCCAGATGTAAGAGCCACGTAGTCCCATTTCTTCATTTTACAGATGGGAAAAGTGAACACCCAGTGACTGATGAGGATATGGTGACCTAAAATCCAACACTGAGCAAACACTCAGGACCTAAGAAACGTTGGTCCATATTGCAGGAGACTTATCCATAAGTGTCAAGATCAGACTTGGTAAACTAATGTTAAACCCTCCACTCCAGAAGGGGAGCACCAAGTGAACTCAGATTAACTACAGATGTCTCAGTCAAGCAGGCTGAGGAGCGGACCTTGGATCAAGCGAAGGAGAGGGTATAAGATCAGGCAGACAGTTATTGGGGCATCTCCTAGTAGACAATTCTGTGAATCTTCATTTAATAGTCTGAATTTCCTCCCTTTCAGAAGGCACTACAACAAATTTACTATGCAGTACAGTGATTTTATACTTTGAGACAAATGGAAGCTTGAGTTTGAAAGCCAAATTCTCCCTTGGAAATATAATTGAAATTCTCCAATATGCCTATAATCCTGGTATGCTGCCATTTAAATCTCGTACTTATGCCTAGAAAACTTAGCAAATGCTATCAAAAGCAGGTGAGCAAATTGCTCCTATTACTATCGCTAACACTAATTAGTTAGAACTTGAGGAGGCACCGTGTCAGAGCTTTGCCAGACAGCAATGCCTAGTTACATAAAACCATCCCTGAAAACATGCACTGCTGTTGGAACAGTTGCTGACTGATGTTGAAGAAAGCTATGGTGTAATATCAGGTTACTTTCCATAAGCTTTGCATGAAATCTTCTAAGTATAAACCAGCTGTAGAACGCTTAGTGCTCCACCAGGATTTTGAGGGGCTAGGGAGGGAGCACTTACCTTTTCCCCATTCCTCTTCAACTCTTCACGGTTAAAAAAAAGAATGGAAAAGGAAGAGAGAGGGAGACTCTAAGAGTTTAAAACTCATTCACCAGCTTTTATGCCCTATCACAAGTTTAAAAAAAAAAAAAAAAAAAGGTATAGGTAAAGCTTCTCAAAATAATGCCAAATTGGCTGGTGTTCTCCCTTTCCATTGAGTTCTTCCTACTAGTTTGATCTCTGCCTGCATTTTGTTTTCTGAAATTCCCAGTGACCTTTTGCAAAGGCAAATGGGTCATGGTGCATGTCAGGCAGGATTGCACTGTGCTGACCTGTTGAGAGCCAACGAACCCAGCACTACATTTTTCTACTTTGCTTTGTTCTTTGAGCTGAAATAAATGCCATAAAACATTTGATTTAAGAAGTTAGTATATATATGGTAAGCCATCAGGTTCAAAATATGCAAAATAAAAAATTTCTATAGTTGTTAGTTCAAGTAAATTCCCAAAATGTCACTAGATACAGTAGAAAACTGATGAAATGGATAAGAAAGCAATAAATTTGATTCACAGAAATCTAAAGTGCATGTAGCTTGCTTATTTTTGTTGCCGTATGGTTTTCTATTTATGAATCTACTACAATTGATTTATCCAGTTCCTTCCCATTTGGAGCAACTGTGAAAAATATTATTATAAATATTCTTGCACAAGAATCTTGATTTACATATATCCCAGTGTTTCTATATTATATACAGAAGATAAGAATTTCTGGTATATTACCCAGCATTATGCCAGGGGGATTTTCCAAAATGGTTGTACTGAAGTTTGCACCTATCAGTAGTACATAAAAATTCTTACTGCTCTTAATACCTAATGACAGGTTGATGGGTGCAGCAAACCACCGTGGTATGTGTGTACCTATGTAACAAGCCTGCACGTTCTGCACATGTATCCCAGAACTTAAAGCATAATAATAACAACAATAAAATGAGCTTATTCTGAAGTCCTTGCATCTTCATTAGAGAAAGGGGCAAATACATGGCCACAGACTTGGCAAGTCCTGCTTACTGCCGTGCTTGTGTCTGCGCATGGATGCCTCCAAACAGAGGGCAGACAGTAAACAGGACAGTCTTCCTATGAAATTACACAATTTACCCACAAAAAAAAAAAAAAAAAATTCTTACTGCTCTTTATCCTCACACATAGTGTTGCTCCATTTTTTTTTTAATCTGGTGGATGTATTACATAGTGGTTTTCATTTGCATGTTCCTGATTATAAATGAGGTGGTATATTTTTAAATATAACTTTTAACCAATGAATTTCCTTCTTTTTGAAATGTCCATTTAAGTCTTTTTCCAATTTTCCTATTGAACTATGTTTCTTTTTCCTGTTGATTTATATCTACTCAAAACCACATGAATGAATTTCATAGCTATAATACTGAGCAAAAACCATCAAAATACAAAGTAATATAAATGTATGTTTCCATTTCTATATAGTTCAAAAACAGGCAAAAAAAATGGACTATTTTGTTTACTAAGACACAAAAGGTTGTGATGATACTTTTTAAAGCAAGGAAATAATTCCTGCAAAATTCACGGGAGGTTCCTTCTGACTCTAAATAGGTGGTACTTAGAAGAAATAGACTCTGTTTCCCGAGTTGTCATGGTTCTAATATTTGGTCATGAAATCTGCCAGTGCCCTGGCTCTTGAATACTGAAAATAAATCTAATAAAAAATTCTATTTAGGCTGGTCGTGGTGACCCACACCTGTAATCCCAGCACTTTGGGAGGCTGAGGCAGGCAGATCACGAGGTCAAGAGATCAAGACCATCCTGACCAACATGGCGAAACCTTGCCTCTACTAAAAATACAAAAGTTAGCTGGGCATGGTGACGTGCACCTGTAGTCCCAGCTACTTGGGAGGCTGAGGCAAAAGAATTGCTTGAACCCAGGACGTGGAGGTTACAGCGACCCGAGATCGTGCCATTGCACTCCAGCCTGATAACAGAGTGAGATTCTGTCTGAAAAAAAAGAAAAAGAAAAAGAACAAGAAAAAGAAAAAAAAGAAAACAACAAAGAAAAAAACTAGCTCGTGTGGTGGCACATGCCAGTAGTTCCAGCTACTTGGGAGGCTGAGGCAGGAGAATCACTTGAACCCGGGAGGCAGAGGTTGCAGTGATCCAGGATTGCGCCACTGCACTCCAGCCTGGGTGATGGAGTGACACTCCATTGGCAAAAAATAAAAAATAACAGAAGAATTTTCATATGATTATGTGTAGATAAGTATCAAAAAGAATGGGAAACAGCAAATAAGAAGTAAGGAGTTTCCCTTTATTTTTACAATGACACATATTTTTCTAGTTTAAAATACACACTCAATTATATAATTTACACACTTACTTGAGAAGGCTTATCCATATCACTGAATGTCTACTTTTCTCTCCCCACAGTCCAGTAGGATGGGAGGAAAATGTGAAGCAGATTTGGAGTATGTTGATTCCAGCTTCATGTATACAATTTAGTGTAACTTTAAATTGGAATATAGGGTAATCTCTAGAGCAATCACTAAAAGTATTTTTAAAACATATACAAAGAAATATATGCACACTACAGATAAGGAAAAATGTAACACTGAAATTATTTCAGTAACCCACAGAAAGGTAAGAAGAGAGAAACAAAACCAAGACAAACAAGACAATAAAGTGGCAGCCTTAAATCCTGACATCAAAATTACATTAAATATGAAGGGTTTAAAGATACCAATTAAAATATAAATGCTTTATATTTAAAAAACAGAAATTACCAGAATATAGTTCAAAAATGAGTCAGCTATCTGCTGTCGACAAGAAATTCATTTCAAATATATTGATAAAGGTAGGTAAAAAGTAAATAGAAGAAAAATATATATACCATGAAAACACCAATCACAAAAAAGCTGTATAGCTATATGAATAGCAGATAAGTAGACTTCAGAGAAAAGAAATTACTAAATACAGAAAGGAACACTACATAATGATAAAAGACTTACTATACCCCCAAAAAATGAAATCTTTAATGTATCAAATTTAAAAACTTCAACAATCAAGATAAAAAGGATGTTAAGACAACTTACAACTTTTGAGCAGCTAATACATACTGCTAATAAGTGTTAGACCCTGTTTCAAACACTTTACATCTATTATCTCATTTAATCTTCACCAAAAGAAAAGCAATTACATTATTATCTCTATTCTGTATACAACAAAATTAAGGGCTCTAAAGAGTTAAGCATCTTGCTCAAGGTCACACAGTTAGTAATCCTTAGGCCAAATTCCTTTTACTCTTCATTTTGCCTCCATCAAGGTTTATTTCTAAACACTTCAAAAATAAACAGTGCGATCATCATATCTAACACTGCTGTCCAACATTTACTCTTCTTGGTCATAAAGACAGAGTATTTTTAGTGGTGAAAAAACACTGGATTCTAAATAAGTCATAGAAATAAACGGGCTCTAGAAAACATCAGTAAATACAAAATAGCCTGGAGCAGGAAGCAGTTAATTGTGGGAAAGTTGGGAGTCACATCATGGCCAGTGACCTCAACAGTATGAAGGCTGCCATGTAAGTTTGGGAAAGCAGGGCCCTGCACAACTCCAGGGATTCCATTAACATAGAGACTAAATTAGATCATCATATAAAAGGCACCACCTGGAATCATAGTACACAGCATGCCCTGCCATTTATGGTATTTCTGACAGTAATTATACTGTCTGAAAGTAATAAAGTCTGCTAAGAACCTCTTGGCATGCAGAGTACCCACCCACCTGGATCAGCAGCCTGAACTCCCCCTTCACAGAGACTGTAGTAAAGTGAGGACCTCTTTGCTCCATGTCCGGGCATGTCTCCTGCATTTGGAGCACCTGTTCACGTGGATTAGCAGCCTGAGTCCCCCCACCCTTCCTGTGCAGAGATTGTGGTGCAGCTGGACCCTCTATGCTCCACACCCAGGAAGATCTCCAGGCATCTGGAACACCCATTCTTCTGGAACAGGAGTTTAGGCTGCCCCACCTTCATGCAGAGACTTGAAGTCAAAGAGAGATTTCCGATCTCCGCAGCTCCATGCCTATGTACACTTCCAAGAACTTGGTGGCTACTCACTGGACCCCCTTCTTAGTGCTAGTGGTTGTGCTTGCCATCAGGGAACCTGCAGGCAGGCCTGCCTAATCTGGCCCTCCCTATCTTCATCCCCTCCTACAGGGTTTATCAGGGAGCTCATATCACTGTTCACTTCACGGGTCAGCCCACTGCCTGATGCTGGCTCTCAACAGAGAGCGTCTCCCACTAAACAAAGATCCAGTATATACTTATCCACATTGGCCATAGCTAGTTCTTATCTGTAAGCGCCATCTACTGGCCTATAGGTCAAGCTGCACAGCCCAACATAAAACCTGCTGACAGAAGTGCATAGGACTGTAGAAGCAAAGCCAAAAGACTCTACCCAACATTCTCTACAGTCACACCCCATAGGCAAAGAGGAAAAAGAGGGAAAGAAAACAATAACGTTATAAGGAAAGAAAGACACATGAAAATAACTACATAAATTGGAAGTGCCAGTGCCTCCAGATGAGAAGGAACAAGAGCAAGAGTTGTCATCATGAAAAATCTGAATATTGTGACATCACCAAAGAATCACATCAGCTCTGCAGCAGTGGTCCCTAAAGAAAATGAGAACTCAAAAATGACAGAAAATGTGAAGCATGGATTGCAAGAAAGCTTAATGAGATCCAAGACAAAGTTAAAAACCAACACAGAGAAACTTCTCAATGATTCAGGAAAAGAAGAAAGAGCCAAGCATCTAAAAAAGAAATGCATCAAAGCTTCTGGAAGTGAAAAAACTCAGAGCTTGAACTGGTTCTTCAAACTAGCACATTCAGTCAAAATTTTTTTGAAAATTTTAAAACAATGAAATCTAAGACTTACTGGCATACCTGTGAGAGGAGGAGAAAAAGTAAACAAACTGGAAAACATATTTAAGGCAATAATTCAAGAAAATTTATTTTATCCTGCTATAGAGGTAGACATCCAAACACAAGAAACTGAGAGAACACCTATGATATACAATGCAAAACAAACATCACAAAGGCATATAGATACCAGACTCTCCAAGGTCAAAGCTAAAGAAAAAATCTTAAAGGCAGCTAGACAAAATGGTCAGATCACATACAAAGGGAACCCCGTCAGACTAACAGTGGTCTTCTCAGCAGAAACCTGACAGCCAGAATAGACTAGAGGCCTGTTCTCAGCATCCCTAAAGAAAAGAAATTCTAACCAAGAAATAAAATCTTTTTCAGACAAGCAAATGCTAAAGGGATTCATTACCACTATGCCAGCCTCATAAGAGATTCTTAAGGGAGTTCTAAACATGGAAATGAAAGAAAGATACTTGCTACCACAAAAACAAATTTACGTACATGCTCCTATTATGGAAACAGAAAATAAAAACAGATCAGGGGTCACCATTCTTATATCAGCCAAAACAGACTTTAAACCAAGAGTAAAAACAGATAAAGAAATGCAATATATAATGATAAAGGGTTCAATACAACAACAAGACTTAGCAATTCTAAATACATATGCACCAAACGTTGGTCGACCCAGATTCATAAAACAAGTACTTTTAGACCTTCAAAAGTATTTACATGGCCACATAATAATAGTGTGGAATTTCAACATTCCACTGACAGAATTGGACAGATCATTGAGGCAGAAAACTGACAAGGAAACTCTGGGCCTAAATTCAACACTTGCACAACTGGACCTAATAGACATCTAAAAAGTAGCAATCACACCTTAGAAAGACCTCAATTTAACAATCTAATAGTAGATCTAGAGCAATTTGGAAAACAAGAACAAAATAATCCCAAAGCTAGCAGAAGAAAACAAATAACTATAATTGGAGTGAGACTGAACAAAATTGAGAGGCAAAAAATCATGCAAAGGATCAAATAAAACAAAAGTGGGTTCTCTGAAAGAAAAAATAAACAAGATCAATTAACCACTAGCTAAATAAACACAGAAAAAATGAGAGAAAACCCAAACATGCAGAATCAGAAATAACGACTGATCTCACAGAAATACAAAGGATTCTCAGAAACTATTATGAACCCTTCTATTCACACAAATTAGAAAATCTAGAGGAAATGGACAACTTCCTGGAAACACACAACCTGCAAAGACTGAATTGAAAAGAACTTGAAACCCCGAACATATCAACATTGACTTCAGAAATTAAATCAGTAATAAAAAACCTACCAAACATAATAAAGCCCTTGACCAGATGGATTCACAGCCAAAATATACAAACATACAAAGAAGAGCTGGTAAGAATATTGCTGAAACTATTCTAAACAATTGTAAAGGAGGGACTCCACCCTAACTAATTCTATAAAGCCAGAATCACCCTGATAGCAAGATCTGGCAAAGACACAACACAAAAAGAAAAATATAGACCAGTATTCATGATGAATATAGATGCAAAAATCCCCAACAAAATACTAGCAAACAGAATCCAGCAGCACGTCAAAAAGTTAATTCACCATAATGAAGAAGGCCTTATTTCTTGCATACAAAGTTGGTTCAACATAATTAAATCAATGAATGTGATTCACCATATATACAAAACTAAAAACAAAAACCATATAATCATCCCAATACATACAGAAAATGTTTTCAATAAAAGCTAACATATTTTCATGATAATTCTCAACAGACTAAGCAATGAATGAATATAACTCAAAATAATAACAGCCATCTATGACAAAGCCTTAGTCAACATCATACTGAGTAGGAAAAGCTGGAAGATTTCCCCCTTGAGAACTGGCAGAAGACAAGGATGTCCTCTCTCACCATTCCTATTCAACATAGCACTGTAAGTGATGGCAAGAGCAATCACGCACCAGAAAAAAAAGGCATCCAAATAAGAAAAGAAAAAGTCAAACTAAGTCTCTTCACTAATGATGTAATCCTATACCTAGAAAATCCTAAAGACTGCCAAAAGACTCCTGGAACTGATAGACATCTTCAATAAAGTTCCAGGATACAAAATCAACGTACGAAAGTCAGTAGCATTTCTATACACCAATAACATTCAAGCTGAGAGCCAAATTAAGAATGCAATTATATTTATAATAGCCACCAAAAAATAATAAAATATCTAGAAATACACCTAACCAAATAGGTGAAAGATCTCTACAATGGGAACTTAAAAACATCGCTGAAAGAAATCAGAGATGATATAAATAAATGGAAAAACATTCCACACTTATGAATTGGAAGAATCAATATTGCTAAAATGGCCATACTGCCCAAAGCATCTACAAACTTAACAATATCCCTATTAAACTAACAACATCAATTTTCAAATAATTGGAAATAACTATTCTAAAATTCACACAGAACCAAAAAAGAGGTCAAATAGCCAATACAATTCTACACAAAAAGAACAAACCCAGATTCATCACATTACCTGAATTTAAACTATATTGTACTATAAGGCTATAGTAACCAAAGCAACATAATACTGGTACAAAAAGAGACATATAGAACAAAGGAAGAGAATAGAGAAATGAGAAATAAAGCCACACACATACAGCCATCGGATATTCAACAAAGCTGTCAAAGATAAACAATGAAAAAAGGATTCCCTGTCCAATAAATGGTACTAAGATAACTGCTTAGCCATATGCAAAAGAATGAAACTGGACCCCTACCTTTCGCCATATACAAAAATTAATTAAGATTGATTGAAGATTTAAATGGAAGACCTCAAACTGTAAAAATCCTAGAAGAAAACTTAGAAAATATCCTTCTGGATATTTATTTAGCAAAGAATTTATGATATTTAGCAAAGACTTTATGATTAAGTCCTCAAAAGCAGTTGTAATGGAAACAAAATTTGACAAGTGGGATCTAATTAAACTAAAGACCTTCTGCACAGCAAAAGAAACTATCAACAGAGAAATTAGACAACCTACACAATGGGATAAAATATTTGCAAACATTGCAACTTAAACAATTCAACAAACAAAAGAATAATAACCCTAATAAAAATGGGCAAAGGGCATGAACAGACACTTCTCAAAAGAAGACATGCAGATGACTGACACACATATGAATATCACTAATCATCAAAGAAATGGGAATCAAAACCACAATGAGTTACACTAGTCAGAATGGCTATTACTGAAAAGTCAAAAAATAACAGATGCTGGCAAGGTTGTGGAGAAAGGGAAATGCTTATATACTGTGGAAATATAAACTAGTGCATCCATTATGGAAAGCAGTTTGAAATTTTCTCAAAGAACTGAAAACAGAATTACCATTTGACCCAGTCATCCCATTACTGGGTATATACCAAAAGGAAAATAAATCATTCTACCAAAAAGACACATACACTTGTATGTTCACTGCAGCACTACTCACAACAGCAAATATACGGATCCAAGCTAGGTGCCCATCAACAGTGGATTAGATAATGAAAATATGGGGCATGGAATACTACACAGCTGTGAAAAAGAATTCAGTACCCACCTCAGCAGCACATATACTATTAATAACATTGGAACAACACAGAGAAAGTTAGCATGGCCTCTGTGTGAGGATGACATGAACATTTGTAAAGCACTGCATATTTTTTATAACACAATTGGAAGTATGAACAGCAGAGTATACTAATCTGAGGAAAAAAAAGAATCTCAGAGCTTGATGACCAGTTCTTTGAAACAACTCAGACCAAAATAAAGAAAAAAGTATTTAAAAAATGAATAAAACCTATCCAGCCAAACTAAGTTTCATAAGTAAAGGAGAGATAAAATCCTTTCTAGACAAGAACATGGTAAGGCAATTTATTACCACCAAACTGGCCTGAGAAAAGGTGCTTAAGGGAGTGCTAAACATGGTAACAAAGAAGACCATTACAGGCTACCACAAAAACACAATTAAGTACATAGAGCACTGACACGATAAAGCAACTACACAGTCAAGTGTACATAACAGCCAGTTAACAGTATGATAACAAGATCAAATCCAGCAATATCAATATTAACATTGAATATAAATGGACCATACACCCCACTTAAAAGGCAGAGTGTCAAGTGAATAATGAAGCAAGACCCAACTGTATGATGTCTTCAAGAGATCCATCCTACATGCAAGGACACTCATAGGCTCAAAGTAAAGAGCTGGAGAAAAATCTGTCTAGCAAATGGAAAACAAAAAAAGACAGCAATGGTTGCTACTCTTATTTCAGAAAAAAACAATCTTTAAACCAAAAATGATCAAAAAGGACAAAGAATGGCATGGCATTACATAATGATAAAGCATTCAATTCAACAAGAAGACGTAACAATCTCAAGTATATATGCACTCAACACTGGAGAACCCAGATTCACTTAACACATTCTTAGAGTCTTGAGATACTTAGATAATCACACAATAATAGTAAGAGACTTCCTAACCTTGCCCCCACCTGATGGTACTTCTCTATTGCTGTCATAGTCAAACTCAAAAGATAAAAACTCTTGGGAGCTCTATGGCCCCGCCCATTGCCTTAGAAACCAAAATACTTACACTGACTAATTTAGAGCAAGCTTTGCGCAACTCCCCCCACCCCCGACTACTACCACAGCTGGCGCTCTCTTAAAAGTGCCACCTCCTGGCTGAAGGCCAACCAACTCAGATCATTACAGCAACTCATGACAAAATAACCCTGATACCACCAAGGAGAAGACGATAACTAATTCCAATGCCTGCAACATCCTGGCTAACAGGGGTCCTGAGTGTGTCTACATGACAGCTTCACTGCTAGCATAATCAGAACTTGAGAAAGCCAGCACACTAAAAATATCTACAACCAAGGACTCTAAGAGAATCTACTTCACTCTCCTGCAACCTCCACCAGAGCAGGTGCTGGTATCCATGGCTGGGGGACCTGAAGTTGGACCACATAATAGGACTTTGCAGACATTCCCCAGCACCAGCCTGGAGCCTGTTAGCCCCATTAGGTGGCTAGATCCAGAAGAGCAATAACAATCGCTGCAATCCAGCTCTCAGGAAGCCTCATTCCTAGGGAAAGGGAAAGAGCACCACATGAAGGGATCACTCCATGAGACAGGAGAATCTGAAGAGTAAGCCTTGTATTTCAGACCTTTCCACTGAAATACGCTACCCTACTGAGAAGAAACCAGCAAAGTGATTATGATACTATGACTAAACAGCATTCTATAACACTCCTCAAAAAGATCACACCAGCTCCCCAGCAATGGATCCAAACCAAGAAGAAATCTCTGAATTGCACGATGAAGAATTTAAGATGCTGATTATTAAGCTACTCAAAAAGATACCAGAGAAAGGTGAAAACCAACCTAAATTTTGAAAAAAAAAAAATACAGGACATGGATAAAAAATTCTCCAGAGAAATATATATCATAAAGAAAAAATAATCACAACTTCTCGAAATGAAAGACAAACTTAAGAGAAATATAAAATGTAGTGGAAAGTTACACTAATAGACTTAAACAAGCAGAAGAAAAAATTTCAAAGCTTGAAGACAAGGCATTCAAATTAATCCAAAGACAAAAAAGAATTTTAAAAAATGAACAAAGTCCACAACTATTTGTGATTATGTTAAATGTCCAAACTTAAGAATAATTGGTGTTCCTGAGGAAGAGGAAATCGAAAAGTTTGGAAAATTTATTTGAGAGAATAACTGAGGGAAAATTCCGTGGCCTTGCTAGAAATCTAGACATCCAAATACAAGGAGCTCAAAGAACACCTGGGAAATTCATCGCAAAAAGATCACCACCTGAGCACATAGTCATCAGGTTATCTATAGTCAAGACAAAAGAATCTCAAGAGCTGTGAGACAAAGGCATTAGATAACCTGTAAAGGAAACCCAATCACATTAACATCAGATTTCTCAGAAGAAACCTTACAAGCCAGAAGAGATGGTGGTTCTATATTTAGCTTAATGAAACAAAATAATTGTCAGCCAATAATTTTGTATTCAGCAAAACAAAGCTTCATAAATAAAGGACAAAGTCTTTTTCAGACAAACAAATACTGAGAGAATTTGCCACTACTAGCCCAGCACTACAAGAAATGTTAAAAGGACTTAAAACTATACCCTAGAACAAGTAGACTTAACAGATATTTTACAGAACATTCTACCCAACAACTGCAGAATATACATTCTTTTCCTCAGCACATGGAACATTCTCCAAGATAGACCATACGATAGACCATAAAATGAGTCTCAATAAATTTTAGAAAATCAAAATTATATCAGTTATCCTCTTAACCCCAAAAGAAACCCTGAAAACTGTATAAATACATGGAAATTAAATAATATGCTCTTGAATGATCTTTGGGTCAATAATCAAATGAATATAAAGGTTAAAAATTTATTTGAGCTGAACAATAATAGTTACCCAACTTATGAAAACTTCTGGAATACAGCAAAAGCACTGCTAAGAGGAAAGTTCACAGCATTAAATTTCTATATTCAAAAGTCTGAAAGAGCACAAATAGACAATCTAAGGTCACACACACCTCAAGGAACTAGAGAAACAAGAACGAACCAAACTCTAACTCAGCAGAAGAAAAATAACGAAGATCAGAGCAGAGGTAAATGAAATTGAAACAATAATAAAAAAGGTAAGTAAAGCTTGTTCTTTGAAAAGATAAACAAAATTGATAGACTATTAGTTAGATTAACCAAGAAAATAAAAGAGAAGATCCAAATAAGCTCAATTAGAAATGAAACAGAAGATACCACAACTGATAACACAAAAATACAAAAGATCATTCAAGGTTACCATGAACACCTTTACATGCACAAACTAGAAAATCTAGAGGTGATGGATAAATTCCTGGAAATATACAACCCTCCTAGATTAAATCAGGAAGAAATAGAAACTCTGAAGAGACCAAAAAGTAGCAAGATTGAAATGGTAATTTTAAAATTGTCAACAACAACAACAGGACCAGACAGATTCAGAGCTGAATTCTATCAAGACATTCACAGAATTGGTACCAATCTTACTGAAATAATTCCAAAAGGCAAAGATGGAATTCTCCCTAAATTTAAAATGGCAAAAATGAAGCCAGTATCTCCCTAATAACAAAACCAGGAAAGGACATAACAAAAAGAAAACTGCAGACCAACATCTCTGATGAACATATATGCAAAAATCCTCATCAAAACACTGGCTAACCAAATCCAACAGCATATCAAAAAGATAATCCACCACAATCAAGTGAGTTTTTTTTTTAATCAGGGATGCAGGGACGGTTTACCACACACAAATCAATAAATGTGATACATCACATAAACAGAATTAAAAACAAAAATCATATGATTATCTCAATAGATGCAGAAAAAGCATTTGACAATATCCAGCATCTCCTTATGATGAAAACCCTCAGCAAAACTGGCATAGAAGGGACATACCTCAAGGTAATAGAAGATATCTATGACAAACCCACAGCCAGCATAACACCGAATTCGGAAAAGTTGAAACTATTCTCCCTGAGAACAGGAATAAGATAAGTATCCCTAGTTTTACAACTTCTATTCAACATAGGACTGGAATTTCTAGCCAGGGCAATCAGACAAGAGAAAGAAAGAAAGGGCATCCAAATCACTAAAGAGGGAGTCAAACTGTCACTGTTCCCAAATGATACGATAGTACACCTAGAAAACCTAAAGACTCATCCAAAAAGCTCCTAGATCTAAAAAATGAATTCAGTACAGTTTCAAGATACAAAATCAATGTATACAAATCAGTAGCACTGCTAGACATCACCAACGATAAAGCTGAGAAACAAATCAAGAACTCAATCCCTTTTACAACGGCTGCAAAAAACATAAAATACTTAGGAATATACCTAGCCAATGAGGTAAAAAATATCTACAAGGAAAACTACAAAACACTGCTGAAAGCAAGCACCAATGACACAAACAAATGGAAACACATCTCATGCTCAAGGATAGGTAGAATCAATATTGTAAAAATGACCATACTGCCAAAAGCAATCTACAGATTCAATATAATTCCCATAAAATTACCATCATAACTCTCCACAGAACTAGAAAAAACAATCCTAAAATTCATATGGAACCAAAAAGGTGCCCACACTGCCAAAGCAAGACTAAGCAAAAAGAAAATAAACAGAGACATCTCATTACCTGGCTTCAAACTATACTATAAGGCTATAATTATCAAAACAACATGGTACTAGTATAAAAATAGGCTTGTATACCAATGGAATAGAATAGAGAACCCAGAAATAAGGCCGAATACTTACAGCCAACTGATATTTCACAAAGCAAACAGAAACATAAAGTGGGGCTAGGACACGCTTTTGAACAAATGGTGCTGGGATAATTGGCAAGCCACATGTAGATTTTTATACAAAAATAAACTCAAGATGAATCAAAGATTTAAATCTAAGACCTGAAACCATAAAAACTCTACAAGATAACACCATAAAACCCCTTCTTGACAATGGCTTAGGCAAAGAGTTTATGACCAAGAACCCAAAAGCAAGTACAACAAAAACAAAGATAAATAGATGGGACCTAATTAAACTAAAAAGCTTCTGCACAGCAAAAGAAATAAATCAGCAAATTAAATAGACACCCCAGAGACTGAGAGAAAATCTTTGCAAACTATGCATTCCAACAAAAGACTAATATGCAGAATCTAAAAGGAACTCAAACAAATCAGCAAGATAAAAAACAAATAATCCCTACAAAGGACCTTTGTAGGGACATGGATGCAGCTGGAATCCATCATTCTTAGCAAACTATCACAAGAACAGAAAACCAAACACCGCATGTTCTCACTCATAGGTGGGAACTGAACAATGAGATCACTTGGACTCAGGAAGGGAACATCACACACCGGGGCCTATCATGGGGAGGGGGGAGGGATTGCATTGGGAGTTATACCTGATGTAAATGACGAGTTGGGTGCAGCACACCAACAAGTCACAAGTATACATATGTAACAAACCTGCACGTTATGCACATGTACCCTACAACTTACAGTATAATAATAATAAATAAATTTTAAAAAAATAAATAAAAAATAAAAAAATAAAAAAACAAATAATCCCTTCAAACAGTGGACAAAGAACATGAATAGAAAATTCTCAAAGGAAGATATACAAATGGTGAAAAAAATATGAAAAAACGTTCATCACTAATGACCAGGGAAATCAAATTAAAGCCACAATGAGATACCACCACCTTACTCCTGCAAGAATGGCTATAATTTAAAAATTTAAAAAAATAGGTGTTGGCATGGATGTGGTGAAAAGTAAACATTTTACACTGCTGCTGGGTATGTAAATTTGTACAACCACTATGGAAAACAGTGTGGAGATTCCTTAAAGAACTAAAAGTAGAACTACCATTTGATCCAGCACTCCCACTACTCAGTATCTACCCAGAAGAAAAGAATTATATGAAAAAGATACTTGCACACATGTTTATGGCAGCACAATTCACAACTGCAAAAATATGGAGCCAGCCTAAATGCCCATCAACCAACAAGCAGATAAAGACATGGTGAAGATACAGAATGGAATGGAATACTACTCAGCCATAAAAGGAATAAAATAATGGCATTTTACAGCAACCTGGATGGAGTTGGAGACTATTATTTTAAGTGAAGTAACTCAAGATTGGAAAACCAAATATTCTATGTTATCAAGTATAAGTGAGAGCTAAGCTATGAGGACGCAAAGGCGTAAGAATGATATAATTGACTCTGGAGACTTTGGGGGAAGTTTGAGAGAGGGGTGAGAGATAAAAGACTATACACTGGTACAGTGTACACTGTTAGGGTGACAAGTGCACCAAAATCTCAGAAATTACCACTAAAGAACTTATCTATGCAACCAAAACCACCTATTCCCAAAAAACTATTGAAATAAAAATAAATAATAAAAAAGAAAAATGTGGTAAATATACCATGGAATACTATGCAGTCATTAAAAAGAATGAAATCACGCCCTTTGCAGCAACATGGATAGAGCTAGAGGCCATTGTGCTAAGAGAATTAATACAGGAAAAGAAATTCAAGTACTACATATTATCACTTATAAGTGGGAGCTTAACATTGAGTAGCAACTGATACTGTGCAGCACAAAGCCAAAATGCAAAACTCAGCTTTGATTGGCAGTTTTTCAAAGACATGCAACAAATATGGGATGTAATCTGGATGGCTCCTTCTGTGCTTAGATTCTATCTTTTTGAACACTTAACAGTTACACTGAGACAATGACTTTAAGGATTGGTACTATGTATTATTCCTTATGACACGTATGTTGTCTCTCATTAATCCTTGAATCTTGCTTCATTAATCCTTGATCTCATTAATCCTTGAATTGTCTGTATTGTCATGTAAACTGGTACAGGTACTGATGAAAATCTCTAATGAATAATCATAACACTCTTGGTGCCATGTTTTCCTACAGCTTGAATGTTTTTTTAGAAGGAAAAGACATCAAATGCCTCTAGCTACTATCTTTTAAATTGCTATTTTTTAAAAGAAGCACCAGTATGTGTTTTATATTGATTTTTCTGATAGAGGGAAATGACAGTCAGCAGTTTCAGTTCTGATGGTATAAGAAAAACAAATAAAACATGTTTATAAAAGTTGTAAAAATAATAATGATGTAATTATGTCTTTTGCAGCAACATGGAAGCAGCTGGAGGCCATTATTCTAAGTGAATTAATGCATACAGAAAACCAAATACTGCGTGTTCTCACTTGTAAGTGGGAGCTAAACCTTGGGTACACACAGACATGAAGATGGGAGCAACAGACACTAGCGAATACTAGAGGAGAGAGAGAAGGAGTAGGAGAACGGCTGAAAAACTACCTATTTGGAAACTATGCTTACTACTTGACTGACAGTCATCTGAACCCCAAACCTCAGCATCATGGGTAATGTTTTTTACCCATGTTACAAACCTGCACATATACTCACTGAATCTAAACTATACAAGTTGAAATTTACCCACAAAAAGAACAAAAAAAATGAAATCTACTAGGCTGGAAAATTGCTACTAGCATCTGTCTAGACCCTGGACTATAGGGCAGAGATAATTGTCCTATTCAGTGAGTCTAAATTCTGGTGAACTACAGTCGCAGTGCCCAAACAGTTGTACATAATGAACCAGTTAAAGTCCCACAAAAGTTTTAATGAATATACAGAAGATTGCACAATTTTGTTTTGACAAGCAATTATTTTCTTTCCAGATTATCATTAATCATCACCATAGTTTCCTAAAAGAAATTTATAAACACATTTTCCTTATCTCACCAAAATGTGAATAATTTGGTTACAAATCAACTTCAGTTTATGAATGGGTATTTGGAAACCTGAGTCAGGATTGAAAGATGAAAGAGGAACATGAGACAGACCATTTTCATTTTTATCCTTTCCAGAGACTTATCCTTCTTTCCCAAAGCCAAAGAATGCCCCTTAGACCTTTAGTAAGACTCTTTCGCACACTTGACCCCTAAATCATATGAAAAGATTCACTTTGATGGTAGCTATCAGTACCAAACCTGCAGCAAGTCTCTTCAAGTGTATCATCACTGACAGAGTTACATGGAAATGTGAACTGTAGCAGGTCAGGATTATCCTGAAGAGTCCAAGATCAAGACTGGCAACTAAGATGGCATTTTTCTAAAAAGCTCATGAGGGTGGAGCAAGATGGTTGAATAGAAGTCTGCATCTTTTGTTCCTGCTGCTAGAACACCAAACTTTAACAACTATCTGAACACAGAAAAGTACTATCACAAAAACTAAAAATCAGGTGAACAATCCTACTCCCTGGTTTTAAATTCATCTCCCTGAAAGAGACACTGAGGAGGACAGTAGAGACAGTCTTTAATCACTGATGCCACCCCTCTCACAACCCCCAGCATCCACCATGCAACACAGAAATAGAATCTGTGTACTTTGGGAAGCACAGAAATTGGGATATTTTACATTAGACCCAGTGCTTCCCTGTCACAGTGGAAAAAAAGTCACACTGGGTTCAGCCAGCACCTGCATGTGGAGAGAGGATCTGGACCAGCCATACCAAGAGGGAAAGCACCCCATCCCAGCAGTCAGAACTTGAGTTTCCCAGCAGCCTTATTACTGGGGGCTGAAGAGCTCTGCAATCCTAGGTAGGCTTTAAAAGGCAGTCTAGGACACAAAGACTACAATTCCTAGGCAACTCCTTAGCGGCACTTAGAGCCCATGGACTAGGGTGGCATGTAATCTAGAGAGACACCAGGCAGGACAGCTAAGGGAGTGCTTGCAGCATCTCTCCCCCAATCCCAGGCAGTGCAGCTCATAGCAATAAAAGTGACTCCTTTCTCCTGCTTAAGGAGAGTAGAATGAAAAGTAAAGAGGAATTTTTCTTGAATGTTGGACGCCAGCTCAGCCACAACAGGATAGAGTATCAGGCAGAATTATGAGGCCCTCATTCCAGGCCTGAGCTTCCAGAAGACATTTCTAGACAAATTCTGGGCAAAATAGGAGCTCACTTCCTTGAAAGGAAGAGCCCAGTTCTGGTAGGATTCATCACCTGCTGACTAAAGAGCTTTAGGCCCTGAATAAAAAACAGCAATATCCCGGGAGTATGCAATGAGCCTTGGACACTGACACAAGATGACTTCAGGTATGACCCACCACATTTCCACCTGTGGTGACTATGGCGAAAGACAGCTTCTATTTGAAGAAAAAAAAGTCAATCAAAAAGTAAAGAGGACTTTATATTGCAATGTAGTTAACAGCGTGGCTAGTGGAGTAGAACAAAAGGCAGTCTCTTGGGGTACCCAAGTCCAGTCCTGGGTTACTGTACAACATTTCTGGACCTGCCCTGGGCAAAAAGGGAGCCACTGTCCTAAAGCGTGCATCTCAGACATGGCCGCATTCACCACAAGCTGAATTAAGTGCCCTGGGCTTTAAGTGAACATTGGTGGTGGCCTGGAAGAACCTCCCATGGGCCAGTGGTAGTGGTGGCCACGGGGAGAGGCTCCTGTAAAAATAGCGTGGGGAAAAATAGTTGCGGGGGAAGCAAGAAGAACTTTGTATTGTGGTTTGAGTGCCAGTTTAGCCTCAGTAGAATAAAATGTAGGTAAATTGCTAAGGTCTTTGACTCTAATCAATCCCTGGCTCCCAAACAGCATCTCTGGACATGCCCAAGGCCAGGGAATCTTTCCACCCTGTAAAGAAAAGCCTTGGGGAAGACCAAGTGCTGTCCCGGCTTCAGGTCTGACCCAGCACAGTCCCAGTGGCGATGGCCACAGAGGTGTTTTCATCACCACCCCCCATCCAGTTCCAGATGACTCAGCACAGAAAGAGAGGTTCAGTTTGTTTGGGAAAAATAAGGGAAAAGAACAAGAGTCTTTGCTTGGTAATCCAGAGAATTCTTCCAGATCTTATTCAAGACCACCAAAGCTGTACTTCTACAAATCTGCAAAAGCTACAGTATTGTTGGGTTTGGGGTCCAAGTCCCTCTGATTATGTGGAAAGCCCTCCCAAGAAAGATGGGCACTAAATAAATAAATAAATAAATAACAGGTTACAAAGACTACAATAAATACCTAACTCTTCAATACCCAGGCAGCAACCATCAAGACCATCCAGAAAAACATGACCTCACCAAATAAAGTAAATAAAGCACCAAGGACCAATCCTGGAGAAACAGATACGGACCTTTCAGACAGATAATTCAAAATAGGTGTTTTCAGGGAAATCAAAGAAATTTAAGAGAACACAGAGAAGGAATTCAGATTTCTAATAGGTAGATTTAACAAAGAGACTAAAATAATTTAAAAGAATCAAGCAAAAACTCTAGAGTTGAAAAATGCAATTGACATCCTGAAGAATGCATCACAGTATCTTAATAGCAGACTGATCAAGCAGAAGAAAAAGTCAGTGAGCTTAAAGACAGGCTACTTGAAAATACACAGAGAAGACAAAAAAAAGAATAAAAAACAAGGATGCATGCTTACAAGATCTAGAAAATAATCTCAAAAGGGCCAGGATTTATCACCTGCTGACTAAAGAACTTTGGGCCCCAAATAAAAAGCAGCAATACCCAGGGAGTATGCCATTGGTCTTAGGCACTGAGACATGCCAGCTCAGTTAATGTAAGAGTTACTGGCTTTAAAGAGGAGAAAGAGAGAGAGATGCAGGTAGAAAGTTTATTCAAAGGGATAATATCAAAGAACTTCCCAAACCTAGAGAAAGATATCAATGTTCAACTACAAAAAGGTTATAGACATGCAGATTTAACCCAAAGGAGACCTGAAGTCATTTAATAATCAAACTCCCAAAGGTCAAGTATGAAGAAAGGAAAAAGTAGCAAGGGAAAAGAAACAAATAACATACAATGGAGCTCTATTCGGCAGTAGACTTTTTAGTGGGAAATTTATAGGCAAAATTGAGAGGCATGACATTTAAAATACTAAAGAAAAAACATCTTTATCCTAGAATAGTATACCTGGTGAAAATATCCTTTAATCATGAAAGAGAAATAAAGACCTTCTCAGGCAAACAAAAGCTGAGAGATTTCATCACTAGACCTGTCCTACAAGAAATGCTAAAGGAAAGGATGTTAATGAGCAAGAAGAAATCATCTGAAGGTACAAAACTTCCTATAATATTAAACCCACAGAAAAACATAGAATAGTATAACACTGTAATCGTGGTGTGTAAACTAATCTTAAGCTAAAAGAATAAATGATTTACCCATCAAAAGTAGTAACTACAGCAGTTTTTCAAGACACAGTACAGTAAGATATAAACAGAAAAAACAAAAGTTAAAAAGTAGGAGGATGAAGCTAACATGTACAGTTACCATTAGTTTTATTTTTGCTTTTGTTTATTCAAACAGTGTTAAGTTGTTTTAAGCTTAAAATAATGGGTTATAGGATAGTGTTTGCAAGACTCGTGATAACCTTATATCAAGAAGCATACAATGGACACACAAAAATTAAAAAGCAAGAAATTAAATAATATCATTAGAGAAAATCGCCCTCACTAAAAGGAAGACAGGAAAGAAGAAAGAGAAGACCACAAAACAACCAGAAAACAAATAAGAAAATGGCACAAGTATGTCATTACTCATCCATAACAACATTGAATGTAAGTGGACTAAACTCTCCAATCAAAAGACATGGAGTAGCTAAGTGGATTTTAAAAAAACAAGATAAAATGATCTGTTGCCTAAAAGAAACATACTTCGCCTACAAAGACACACATAAACTGAAAGTAAATGGATGGAAAAAGATATTCCATGCAAATGGAAACCAAATAAGTACAGAATTAGTTACACTTGTATCAGACAAAATAGATTTCAAGACAAAAACTGTAACAAGAGACAAAGAGGGTCACTATATAATGATAAAGGGGTCAATTCAGCCAGACGATTTCACAATTGTAAATATACATGCACAAAACACTGGAGCACTGAGATATATAAACCAAACATTATTAGCACTAAAGAGATACACCCCAAAACAATAATAGCCAGAGACTTAAGGACCCTACTTTCTGTTTTTCGAGACAGAAAAGGAACAAAGAAACATCAGACTTTGCCTTCACTATAGACCAAATGGACCTAACAGATATTGACAGAACATTTTTTCCAATGGTTGCAGAATACAGATTCTTCTCCTCAGCACATGGCTTGTTCTTAATGTTATACCATATGTTAAAGCACAATAACAAGTCTTAAAACATTCAATAATTGAAATAATATAAAGCATCTTCTCTGACCACAATGGAATAAAACTAGAAATCAGTAACAAGAGGAACTTTGGAAAATATATAAACAAACGGAAGTTAAACAATATACTCCTGAATAACCACTGGGTAAATTTTAAAAATTGATAACGAACTTGAAAAATTTCTTGAAACAAATGATAATGGAAATACAACATATCAAAACCTGTGGGATACAGTGAAAGCAGTACTAAGAGGGAAATTTATAGTTATAAATCCCTACATCAAAACAGAAGAAAAACTTCAAAAAACAAGTTAATGATACATCTTCAAGGACTAGAAAAGCAAGAGCAAACTGAACCCAAATTTAGTAGGAAAAATACACAGCAGTGCAAACCAACGAATTTGAAATGAAGAAAATGATACAAAAGATCAATGATCAAAAAGTTGGGCTCTTGAAATGATATTCAAAACTGACCAGGATTCAGTCAATCAAATAAAGAAAAAGAGAGAGAAGATCCAAATAAATAAAATCAGAAATGTTAATGAGACATCACAGAAATTCAAAGGATCATTAGTGGTTACTATGGGCAACTATATGCCAACAAATTGGAAAATCTACAATAAATGGATAAATTCCTAGACACATACAACATAAAAAAATTAAATCATGAAGACATCCAAAACCTGAACAGACCAGTAGATGAATATCTGTGGTAGGTGATGAAAGCAAGCCTGTCGCTTCAAGATCTTCTTTATTTAATGAAGCATCAAGAATATTATGAAGAATTAATCAGAACTTCATATATATATATATATATATATATATATATATATATATATATCTCACATCAAGTTAAAACACTTCAGCACAACAAAGGAAACAATCAACAAAGAGAAGAGACAATAAAGACAGAATGGGAGAAAATGTTTACAAACTACCCATATGATAAGGCACTAACAACCAGAAAGAGCTCAAACAACTCTGCAGAGTGTTGTTTTTGTTTTTGTTTTTCAACATACAGGTGCTCAGAAGGTGTTACCTGTGTTAAATGCAACTTAATTTAAATGCAATTTAATGTAAATAAAGAAATACCCAGGGGATCCGGGACATGCAAGTATAGAGGCAGAAACCAGCATCCAAAGAGAGAGAGAGAATTAAACATGTGAGTTTGAATTTCGACCTTGGGTTAAAAGCTGTGCAGTCTCTGAATGTGGACTGTGCTTGGCCTGCAAAAGTTTATTGTAATCATAAAGGGGAAAAAATCTTGGCAGTGACTCTCTTCTGCCTGAGTGACTACAAGTCATCAACACTGCATTATCTGAGAAGCCTATCCTTCCCCTTTGACTGGTTTTGATGGCAAGCAACTACTGCTTCCAACACTGTTGGTTATACCCGTACATTACCTCAGGAAAAGATAAATCAGTCCAGAAGAATTTTAAAAGCATAGACTCTGAAGTCTGTGTTTTGATTCTGAACTAAGCCACTTACTTAATATGAGATCTAGAGGGAAACCATTAACTTCACAAAATCTCCATTTCCAACCTGTGAAATGATAAGGATAGTATCTACCTCATAAGTTTTCAAAGGTAAATGAGACCGTCTATGTTAAAGATGCTTTCTCTGTTGAAAGTCTTATGCAAATGTTAGTTTTTGTTACCCTTTGGATAACCCAATTGATTAGGGATTTGGAAGAATATTTCTGAGCTCTGAAGTGTGATAGCAACACTTTCTGTGGGACTTCAAAGAAGACGAGAGGGATTTGAAGTTGAACAAAGATAATACCACACTAAGAAGTTTAAAAACATCATTTCTGATGGAAAGGAAGATAAATTGATTGGCTATGTTAATCTTCATTAGTGGTATCTACTAATTAAAATATATTTTAATTAAACAGGGTAGTTTTCATGGCAAAGAGCAAGCTATTCTTTTAATTTACTTTGCTTAATTCCTATTGCCATATGAAGACCAACTTATTGTTAGGTATCAAACATCTCTGTCAGACACTGGGAAAACAGGTAATGAATACAAACGTAATTCTTTCCACTTGATCAAATACTTCCAACGAATAGTCCCCTTTTCCTCTTGAAATAATCACTCAGAATTGTTGGGATTTTTCTACTTACCATGCACAAAGTCCTTGATGGGCTTAATGAGAGACAATACTTGCCTTCTTCCTGGAACAAAGACTGAAAAAACAAAAAAAGCAGCAGCAGCAGCTTCCCCAGCTCCCCCACCACAAAAATCCATGCCACATTGATAATAGTAATTTCACCTGAACAGAGATTTTATTCCTACCCTGCCTTCCTTAAAGCAAAGAGCTTCCCAAGCAAGTAGATGATTACTGGAGCTAGAAAGGTTTGTGTGTGGGGAAGTTCTTGTAAGTATACAAGCAAAGCAAGCCAACCTCTAGTTTTATTCCTCTTCCCTCTCTTCTCCACTATATCATTTTTAAAACTCCATTAATTCTGTATAATGCAAGTTTCTTAGCTGCTGTCAATTCTTCGGAATCTGTACCTGCCTACCTTTTCCAACTCCTATCAATTCCCCACCTTACCTTGCTAAAGCCAAACTGGACTATCTGCTATTTCCCAAAGAAGTTGCTCCTTAGTCTGTAACTTTGTTCACCTTGCTCCTATGCAAGGAATGTGGCCTAGGGCTCTCACTTGCTACTAAAAAACTTCTTTTTGTCTTGCAAGTCAATAATTTAGAGATTGCCTCTTCATGAAACCCTCTTCTAAACCACCTCTCCTGGCCCTCCAGCAGAGTTGGATGTTTTCTATTCTATACTCATTAAGTGTCTACTAAATTCACTTTTGAGGCATTTATTATATTCTATGCTTAAGCTATTGCTGATGTATCTGTCTCTCCCACAAGACAGTCTTTGAGCTCAAGAAAGGATTATGTCCTTTATACTTAGATCTATAGCATCCAGCACACAGTAGAATCTTACACATTTAATAAATGTGTTTTCAGTGAATGCACGGTTCAGTGGTTGGTAAATGCTTTCTGCAAAGGACCACATAGTAAATGCTTTAGGTTTCATGAGACACGTGGTCTCTAGCAACTCTGGCATTATTAATTAACTCAAGTCTGCTAAACTCTGTCATGGTAGAGCAAAAGCAGTCACAGGCAGTAAAAACAAATATGATGGTGTTTCAATAAAACTTTGTTTATAAATACAGGTGGTAGGTCATATTTGGCCCATGGGCTATAGTTGTCTAATCTCTGAAAAACTAAAAGATTGTGTGAATGAGAAAGCCCTAGAAAACTGTTCCCACAAAGAGGACTGCCAAGCCCAAGAGAACATCAAATGATGTAAGGACAGAAAATGAAAACAAATCCCTTTGAATAGAAATGAAAGGAAAGGAGTAGCACAAAAGCATTCCCCTGTCCTCATGCTAGAAACGAGGAATAATGTAGGTTAACATGCATGCAATTGGGAAAGTGAAGATCCATCCACGGTCTTATGAAGGCCACAAATCAACTGTTTGCTATTGCTGTACCCTAGTTATTAAACTTTTTAGTTCACAGATTGAGAGTACCAACAAAGAGAGTGCAATGGATTTCCCCATAAGGTGCATTTTTTCTCTATATTGCATGAGACTTACTAAATACAAGGGAAGATGCTGACTATGCAAGGCATGATTGTCTATTCCATAGGACTGAAGCAATAGAGATGGAAGGGAAGATGCTGACTATGCAAGGCATGATTGTCTATTCCATAGGACTGAAGCAATAGAGATGGAAATTCCAGTCTAGGTATGAGTTATAGGTGACACTTTGGCAGAGTTCTGAGAAAGATAATTTGAATATGTCACCCTGAAATTAAAATGCACAAGCAACCTAGATGGCATCAAGCATTTATTTTCAATTCTAAACCAGTGTACCAGGCTAACATCATTGGATAGGAGGCATATAAATAGTTTAATAATCTTTTACCTTAAGGCATAATTCTGGTATATGTATTTTTTCTTCTTCACATTGTATTTTTTTAGGGAATTTTGTGAGGCATAAGAAGGACAATCAGATAAGAAAATGCAGTATAGTTGTTCCAATCATTCAAAAGGAAACTGTAAAAGAGTGTTCACTTAAATTTATAGCACACATTCAAATGGGGATCCAAACTTTGAGATACATTTCCAAATGCAGACAACACAGATAAAATGTTGGAGTGATGCCTGATCCACGTAATTCCCTACTCTGGAAGGCAAAACATCTGATACTGCTACAAATGCAGGAGCCAAATTGTCCTGCTTGAAGCAGCGACATCATTACCAGCGGCACCACCTGGCCACTGTGGAATGGAGTGGGATTGCGTGGGAAGGGGTATTCAGAAAACGGATTTACATAAGCATAAAACAACTCTGGCCGTAAAATAAGCTAAGCATATTTACTGCCTTTTCAGGAGGAAAGTGTCTAAGCACACCCAATCCTTGTGTGTATGTTTCCAGCCTCCACATCTCCCCTTTTCTTTCTTTCTCTAAAATACTGCCTCCAGCTTTTGAAGCAATTGGACCGAGATGTGTAATACATGAAATGTCAATTCACAACAAGTGATCAGTGTCCAGTAGAAAAAAAAAATTGTGACATGGCCTTTTTTGTGTAATTGCCTTCAGAGCATATATTCTGAAGTGCCCATAAAGCACTGATGTTTTCCCTATCTCTAGCCTTGTGTGATAAAGTCAGATCTAACTCTCTCATGGAGCACAAACCGTGTAGACAGCCTTACTTAAATGGATTTCCTTCATTGGAAAGCTGCTGTGATAAATCACTGAGAACCTAACAATAAGCTTTTTGCCTAAATTTTCTGGACTGTTAGCCCAATACACATGAAACTGGAATTTTTTCACTTTGGCACTATAGACACAGCAAAACAAAGCTTTGTGAATCATTTAATCCTATTTTCTTCTGCAATTAGAAATAATTCTACTGGTCAAAGCTATGAAAATATCGTAAGTCCATTTTCCCATTGAGATAAAATAAGAGTTCAGCTTTGCTTAAGAACTTCTTAATCCCATTAATAAGCCCTATGTCCCTGCTTCAGTTATGAGCCCTTAATTTTTTGTTTGTACACTATGTCAGGAGTCTCAATTTAAGATGCTTTCATGGGTCAAACAGATAATGAAAAAGGATAAGGTAAGATGGGTAGTAAAGTACTGAAGGATCAGTGAACCAGATATGGAGTCTCGACTAAACTCCAACAAAATCTTGCCATACAAGAATGTGTGCAAGTATTACCAGCTATTTTGAATTTCAGAAAACTTTTCAAAACCACAACGAGGTGAATGAAAGTGGTACCATCTCACACCAGTAAGAATGGCTATTATCAAAAACTGGAAAAAACAACAGATGCTGGTGAGGTTGCAGAGAAAAGGGAACACTTATACAATGTTGGTGGAAATGTAAGTTAGTCCAGCCACAGTGGAAAACAGTCTGGTAATTTCTCAAAAAACATAAGACAGAAGTACCATTCAACTCAGCATTGCCATTACTAGGTATATACCCAAATGAATGTAAATCATTCCATCATAAAGACACATGCACATGTATGTTCATCACAGCATTATTCACAATAGCAAAGCATGGAATCAAACTAGATGTCCATCCACAGAGGACTGTATGAAGAAAATGTGGTACACATACACCATGGAATACCGTGCACCCACAACAAAGAATGAAATCACATCCTTTGCAGCAACATGGATAGATGTAGAGGCCATAATCCTAAGCAAATTAATGGAGGAACAGAAAACTACCACATGTTCTCACTTATAAGTGGGAGATAAAGGATGAGAACACATGGGCACATAGAGGGAGACGACAGACACTGGGCCTACCTGAGGGTGGAGGGTGGGAGGAGGAAGAGGATCAGGAAAAATAACTAATGGGTACTAGGCTTAATACCTAGGTGACAAAATAATCTGTAAAACAAACCCCTGTGATATGAGTTTATCTATATAACAAACCTGCACATATACCCTTGGACTTAAAAAAATAAGTTAAAAAATGAAATAAAAAATGTTTATTGAGTATCTCAGATGCTATGAGTGTGAAGTTCGGAGTCAAAGTGTAGGTAGGAGAACAAGGCAAACATTGGAAGGGTTGATAATACAAAGCCGGTGAAGAGGAAGAACATCTACTACAGAAAGTATTTGCCACGCAGTTATACGTGATAAAGTGATCTTTCTTGGACAATCTTAAAAGAGAAGGCTTTGAGCATGCTTGATATATACAAGCGACAATACACGAGGTGAGGGGAAAATGGTAGAAAATACCAAGGGAGTTTTGCAGGGTCAGAGAATTTACATTCTTGATCAAGCAAAGTTTGTCGTAAGAAGTAAATGTGTTTGGCTGAAGATGTAGGTAAAATCCACACTGTGAAGGGCTTTAAATACATGGCTAAGGAGTTACAACTTTTCTTATGAGTCAGTGGGACACCAGCAAAGATTCTGAAGTGAGAACATATTTTTGGAAGGTTTTTTCTTATGTAGGAGAAAGAAGCTAGATACAACTTAAAAAGCTGTTAAAAAGATGAGTAGTAAAAGTATTCAAGAACCAGTGAACCAAGAAATTCTTACAGGAAATAAGACCTGAAACAATAGGAATTTTAAGAGAAAGGGACAGATGCAAATTAATATTGCAAGATGCCTTCACAGAACTTGTGGACAGGAGTGCAATGCAAGTGAAATAATGTCTAAAAAGATGCTTATGTGCCAAGTGAAAGAAGCCTGACAGAAGAGGACACATACTGTGTATTCCACTTCTTTGAGGTTCCTAGAACAGTCAATTTCATAGAAATGGAAAGTAGAATAATGGTTAACAGCAACGGGAGAAAAGGAGGAATGAAAAGTTGGTGTTTAATTGGTACAGAGTTTTAATTTTGGATGATGAAAAGTTTTGGAAATGTATGTGAATAATTGGTTTGTCTCCTGAATGAGCTGGAATTATTTCTCTTGTGTAGCTAGAAGATTTCTTACTAGCTATAACCTAATTAGCTAATAAGAAAGGGAAACACAGATGTACTAGACAAACTTGGGGTTAACTTTTTTCTTTTTGAAAAATTTCAACTATTATTTTAGATACACAGGTTACATGTGCAGATCTGGTACACAGGAATATGTGTGGTGCTGAGGTTTGGAGTATGGATCCTGTCACCCTGGTGACAAGTACCCAATCATCATAGTACCCAATAGATGGTTTTTAGCCCCCCCCCCTCCCCACATACACACTCTCTAGTAGTCTGCAGTGTCTATTGTTCCTATCTTTATGTACATGTGTGCTCAATTCTTACCTTAGGTAAATGCTTAAGTCCTTCTTCCTCAACTTTTTGGAATACTTACAGTAGGAATGGTACCAGTTCTTCTTTGTACATCTGGTAGAATTTGGCTGTGAATCTGTCTGGTCCTGAGTTTTTTTGGTTGGTACACCATTTCAGAACTCATTTTTGGTCTGTTCAGGGATTCAGTTTCTTTCTGGTTCTGTCTTAGGAGGGTGTATGTATCCAGAAATTTATCCATCTCTCTTAGACTTTCTAGTTTGTTTGCATAGAGGTGTTCATAATATTCTGATGGTTATTCATATTTCTGTGTGGTCAGTGGTAATATCCCTTTTGTCATTTCTAATTGTGTTTATTTGGAACTTCTTTATTTTCTTCTTTATTAATCTGGCTAGCAGTCTATTTTTTTCAAAAAACCAACTCCTGAATTTTGATCTTGTGATGGTTTTTCAGGTTTCAATTTCCTTCAGTTTAGCTCTAATGTTTGTTCTTTCTTATCTTCTGCTAGCTTTGGGGTTGGTTTGCTCTTCGTTCTCTAATTCTTTTGGTTGTAATATTAGCTTGTTAAATTGAGATCTAACTTTTTGATATGGGTTTTTAGTGCTAGTAATTTTCCTCTTAACACTGCCTTAGCTGTGTCCCAGAAATTCTGGTATGTTATATCTTTGTTCTCATTAATTTCAAAGAACTTAATTTCTGCCTTAATTTCATAATTTACCCAAAAGTTATTCAGTAGCAGGTAATTTAATTTCCATGTAATCGTATGGTATTGAGTGATTTTCTTAGTCTTGCTAATTTTATTGTGCTGTGGCTTGAGAAAGTGGTTGGTATGATTTCAGTTCTTTTGCATTTGCTGAGAGTTGTTTTATATTTGTTTCTGTGATTGATTTTACACTATGTGCCATACGGCAATGATAAAAAATGTATTAGGCCATTAAAAGTAATGGCAAAAACCACAATTACTTTTGCACCAACCTGATATATTGTGTTGCTCTGGGGTGGAGAGTTCTGCTTCTGTAGAGGTCTATCAGGTTAATAGACTGACCAAGTCCTGAGTTCAGTTCCTGAATATCGATGTTAATTTGCTGCCTCAATGATCTGTTTAATTCCATCAGTGAGGTGCTGAAGTCTCCCACTATTATTGTGGAGTCTCTTTGACGTTCTCTAAGAACTTGCTTTATCAATCTGGGTGCTCCTGTGTTGGGTACATACATATTTAGGATAGTTAAGTCTTCTTGTTGAATTGAATCCTTTATCATTATGTAATGCCCTTGTCTTTTTTGATCTTTGTTGGTTTGAAGTCTGTTTCATCTAAAATTAGGATTCCAACCCCTGTCTTTGTCTGTTTTCCACTTGCTTGGTAGATTTTTCTCCATTGCCCTATTTTGAGTCTGTGGGTCCATTGCATGACAGATGAGTCTCTTGAACACAGCATACCATTGGGTCTTGGTTCTCTATCCAGCTTGCCACACTGTGCCTTTTAATTGGGGGCATTTAGCCCATTTACAGTCGAGATTAGTATTGATATGTGTAAATCTGATTCTGTCATCGTGTTATTCTGCAGACTTCTATGTGTGGTTGCTTTATAGTGTCACTGGTCAGTACCTTCATGTGTTTGTAGTAGCTGGTAACAGTCTTTCCATATTTAGTGCTTCCTGCAGGAGGTCTTGTAAGGCAGGCCTGGTGGTAAGAAATTTCCTTAGCATTTGCTTGTCTGAAAAGGATCTTACTTCTCCTTTGCTTATAAAGCTTAGTTTGGCGGGATATAAAATTCTAGGTTGGAATTTCCTTTCTTTACAAATGTTGAATATTGACCCCCAATCTCTTCTGTCTTACAGTGTTTCTCATGAGAAATCTGCTATTAATCTGGTGGGCTACACTTTGTAGGTGACCTGACCTTTCTCTCTAGCTGCTTTTAACATTTTTTCTTTCATTTTGACCTTCGAAAATCTGATGATCATGTTTCTTTGGAATGATCTTCTAGTGAAGTATCTTACTAGGGTTCTATCTTTTCCTGAATTTGAATACTGGCCTCTCTTGCTAGGTTGGGGAAGTTCTCATGGATGATATCCTGAAATATGTTTTCCAAGTTACTTCCATTCTCCCCATCTCTTTCAAGCATACCAATGAGTCACAGCTTTGGTCATTTTACATAATCTTATATTTCTCAAAGGTTTCATTCATTCCTTTTTATTCTTTTTTCTCTATTCTTGTCTGATTGTCTTATTTCAGAAATCCAGTCTTCAAGCTCTGAGATTCTTTCCTCAGCTTGGTCTCTTATGCGATTAATACTTGCAATTAAATTATTAAATTCCTGTAGTGTGTTTTTCAGGTTTATCAGGTCATTTACATTCTTTTCTATACTGGCTATTTTGTCTGTCAGCTCCTGTATTGTTTTATTGTGATTTTTAGCTACATCTTGTAATCTTCATTCCTATCCATATTTTGAATTCTATTTCTGTCATTTTATCCATTTCACTCCAGTTCAGAACCTTGCCAGAGAGCTAGTATGGTCATTTGGAGGAAAGAAGGCACTCTGGCTTTTTGAGTTATCAGAGTTCTTGTCAGGGTGAAGGGGATGGTCTGCTGTTCTTCATGCCTAGTTTCACTTTGGAGATGGTGTTGGCACAGGGATAGGGTATTGGCAGGGGTGGGGCTGGCCAGCTCTGTGCCCACCTAGGCTCATGGTATGGCGGTATGGGGGGTGGAGTGCACTCATGCTGGCAGCAGTGGCAGGGCAGGGTGCATGCACACATGTGCACTGATGAGAAAGACAAGATCCACTCATGTGGCACACACACATGCTGGCAAAGTGATGTAGGGCGTGGCCCTGGGCCCAGAGGAAGTTGCAGCTGGGGGAGGAAGCAGGTGGGCTGGTGCATGTCTGTGGGGTCCACTCTGCTGGAGCTCTCTGCTTGTCAGGCACAATCCACCAGCACAGAAGCTGTGATGTGGACCTCCAGGTCACCCAAGGCTACACTGCAAGCAGATACAGCCAGGCTGGAGCCCCAGGAGAGGGTACAGACCAAGGGTTGCTCAGGTCACATCGTTCTGGCTGATGGGCAAGACCATCCTGCAGAATTCAGGTCTGACAGTTTTCCTAGGACTAAAGTCTCCTATGGGAGCAAGTTGAGCTTAGGGAGATGGACATCCCTGGCCATGCTTCACTACAGATGTTCCTGTACTAAACCCTCTGGGCTCCACACTGGCTGTAGTGCTGCCCCACCACTTCTCTAAGCAGCTCTCCCTGCCAACGTCAGTGTCTATGGTGGTCAAGGTGTCTCCTCCTCCAGGATTCCAGAGGCCCATGGCAAGACTGGGTTGCTGCTTGACAGTTTACCTCACCTGTTCCCCATGATTCACTGGGGACCAGGAACAAGTCCTGATGCACAGTTGCCCCAATCGGGGTTCCCAGCTTCCTCCACCTTCAGCCCAGCCTCTGTGTCTTCCCTCCAGCCACCCTCTGAAGGTCTGTTACAAGTGCACCAATCATCCCACTCCCTCAGTGGCAGCTGTTCTACCTGGCTACATCTAGTTGGCCACCTTGCCCAGCTCAGCAGTTTTTAAACTTATGACATGGAAATTTAACACCTACAGACAGATGGATTAGTTACCCTTTATCTAAATCTTTCCCAGAACTTTATTTTTGGTCAAAGTAGGAAAAATCTAGTCTCTGAATTCCTGAATAAATCTCAAGCCTTTACCAACACCATAGGTTATGATTGAAAGGGACACCTGGTAAAGGAGCGGCTATATAAAATTTTGGCCACTTGGCATGCTGCTACTCAAGTATGTGTGTTGCCCTTTGCCCACAGCTGCTTCCATTGATGGGGCTTGCACTAAGAGATGCTAAGAGATTACTTAGCATCTCTTCCCTGGGCTGAATATTTGGCTTTTATTGCAAATCATTTTCTCCTCATGTTTTAATACATTTCCACTTGCTTACAATTTATTATGCTTCATTGGACTCCACAAATATATTTTTAACGACGTAACTGTGTGTACCATTACTCAGGATTGCTGGCATCTCAGAGACAAGTTAATTTTTGCACTGTGACAGTGATTATCAATTTGGCTAAGTCATTTCCAGTGATGAATATTATCCCCCAAAGGATAAGTTTCCATTCTCTTAACTTGCTATCAGTCTGCCACCTCTCTGCTGACTACATTTCCCTTCTGTATTCTTTTTTGTCCTCTCCCATGTTGGAATATGCATTTGTTTTTGTTTCTCCTCCTGGCTAGAGCTGCTATTTCTCCTACACATTCTCTTTCAGTAAGTCACACAGTTCTGTTACAAATACTGGATGCCTTCTTAAAGCACATACTCCATTACTCCATTCTCTCCTTCCAGCTCTGCTCAGTGTGACCCAGGCAGTTAAATGGAAGTCCGCCATTGCAAACCATTTGGGATGCATAATCTTAAAAGAACTAGGAATCAGATGGCAAACAGATGTCATCTGAAACACAAATCCATGCAGGAAAGTGCGTGCCTATCAGCAAAGAACTCCTCATGCTGCAGACCAGAGTTAGCAGGTAAATTTTTTTGCTTGTGCAAAATTTGAGCTGACTCTATTAACTTAGAAAAACTCCCAGATAAAGGGCCCAAAAAGTGACATAGATGATATAGTTCTCATATGCTTTTAATTTAGAAGTGTAAACAAGATTTTCTAAAACCCTCCTACATTTTGTCTGAGAAAATTTTAAATAAAAATAAAGGAATATTCTATCCTCAATGGTTTACATACTAATACACAGTAATGCATTCACTTTTCCTTTTTAACAAACATTTAATTGACAAAAATTATATATATTCAATATGTACCACATAATTTGATATATGTATACATTACATAGTGATTACCACAATCAAATTAATTAACACATCCATCACCACCCATAGTCACTATTTGTGGAGGGGGGCAGTGAAGACACTTAAAATCTGATCTCTTATTAAATATTTAAGTAAACACACAATTTTATTACTACAGTCACCGTGCCATGCGTTAGATCCCCAGAACTTATTCATCTTATAACTGAGAGTTTCCACTCTTTGACCAACATCCCCCAATTTTCCCTAGCCCCTCTCTCTTTTTGAATTCATTCCTAAAAATCCCAAATCCTCTATGAAGTCTTCCTGATTTACATCATCCCTTCTTCCAAGTCTTCTAATCTTTCTGCTTCCACCATTGATCTGATTTTGTTATTTCCTGCTTTGATTTGTGATGGTTCCTGTGTCTGTCATATGCTATAATCTACCCCCCCCACCACAAAAACAAAACAAACACCTATGTAGTTTCTTCATATGACTCATCAGGTTTTGCACCATTGTCTCAACCGGAGTAAAAGTGCAAAAACATATTAGTTGATGTATTTTTCTTTTTCACCCCAGTCCAAATTAATCTCTCCTGCTCCAAGACTGTATCTAGAATATCATGTAGCAAAATGTGCCTTCATTAGAGTGTCAGAGTGACGTGTGTGTGTGTGTGTGTGTGTGTGTGTGTGTGTGTGTGTAAGGGGGCGGGACAGGGAGAGAGAGAGACAATGTATCATAAAAGCTTTTATTTCAAGGAAGAAAAACACCAGCAAGTATGGGTTGCATAGGTATGTAGTGCCCAATAAAGGTGCTACTTAAATTGACCCCTTGAAACAAAATATCAGAATAAAACTATCCTAAGTGTGAAATTTACTAAGCAGTGTACAAGAGAAAAGCACAAAGGAATGGACAAAAAAATCTTAGATGAAAAACCATGAAGTCAATTTTGAAGAACGTGAAAAAGCAATAGATAAAAATCATAGTATGAGCCCCTAAAGCAAAATGTGGATACAACAGAGAATTCAGGATGCTTCAAACCTCACCCAGTATCTCGTAGTTACCTTAGCCAAGATGATCCAGAGATAAGTATAAGAACATAACGTAGATCCTTCAAAGGCACTGTATTTAAAAATAGCACATCGTTCTCATTCTGAGTGTGGATTCCAATTTCTCCCCTGAACAGAGAAGTAACTGCAGCCACTTTGCACTCTCCTAAATAACTAAATGTCTCTATGTCTGTGGCTGGAGTCCCCAAACAGGGTTGTGGACATCCAGAGGAAACCAATAGCTTATTTGGAGAATCACTGGCTTAGCATTGCAGAAGACAGGATTTCCTAAGTGATACAATTATCTATAAGTGAATTACATGCAAAAATTTTAAATTATCACATTTTCTAAATCTATGATGTTGACTCCAGTAAGGAGAGGAAACAGGAAAGAAGGCAAAATTAAGTAAAAATCCAGCTGAACAAAACAGAAACAAACAAACAAAACATGAAAACATCAAGAAAATGTAAACATCAAGGGGCCTCAGCTTGGAAATCCTGGGAGAATAATGGGCAGCCTTTACAATCTTATTCCCTTGAGTCAGGAAAAAAAAAAAAATAAGAGTCAGAAGAAAGCTCATAATCTTTTTTGTGGCTGCTTAACCAATTTTAGTCAGCAAAATTAAGCAACTTTTATTTGCTTGAAAATTGAATAAAACGAGAAGTTTAAAGCAATAGAAGCTTTAAGTTACAGGTAGCTGCCAAAGGAAAATCTTATCTGTGGAAAAAGCAAGTTCAGCACTAAGCTGTAGAGGTATGAAAGCCTGGAGATAAGGTGTTGTGGTATCATTTAATTAGCAGCCACCCAACAGTGGCTCAGAAGAGATTCATTCTGCTTCTTAAGAAGTTAAGGTCAACCTTGGTCTCTACCAGAAAAACACACTTTAACCTATGTTGTGCTCCCTCCTCCTCCCTTCCCATCCTTCAGACATTTCCATACCCCCCCCTTCTATCCTTTGCTCCTAGTCTTTCTCCTTTTTTTCCCCTCAATAAAACCAGTCATTTAACTTTAAAAAAGTGTCCAATTTCAGTTGCTTAAATGTATAAACTTGCTTATTCTTGTAAAATAAGCAGCTCTCACATACTCTGAAAACAAAAAAAGAAAATCAGATTCATATTTTTAAAGAAAAAAAGTGTTCTAAAATTTGATGAAAAAAATAGATATACAATTTTTTACCACAGTGATTAAAACAAAAATATGACTTTCAACTAAAATATAAAAGAAACTGCCATCCCAAAGTATATTTATATAGAAATACATAGTGAAGAAAGGCAAAAAGTCTCATAAGTACTTGAAATTAAAAAATACAGTACAATATAATACAATATTACAGCGTTATGAAAAAAACCTAGCATGTTACTATGGATTTTTGTTTCTATTCTTTCTTTCCTATCTGACTGTTCCCCTTCTTCTCCTCCCTTCAGGGTTTCTAACCTTGTTGAAGATACTTTCTAGCAGTATAAGGCATCTAATACCATTAATATGTGCATGTAGTGGACAATTCCACTGAAATGGAGTTTTTTAAACAGATTAATAAAGCCTGAGATGGAGCAATAGAAATTTCAGTTTCTGAGTGACAACAAAAATGGATGTGTGTATAAATCAGAGACAGATTCCTCTCCTGAGACAGGATTCAATATATTGTATTGAAAAGGTATTATAGTTAGGCTCAAGAAAGAGTGAATTACAGTGACAAAAAGAGAGACTTCACCAGTAACCTGCCGTTGTGGATGTGAATCAACACAATACTAACAAATACATGAAACAAAACCATAGCCTAGATAATTCTTAAGCAAACAGAGACCACAGTATAGGGGAAATAAGTAATGAAATTCAATTTAACCACTAGTGCATTTCCCTGGGCCAAGCATAATTTTTGTAAAACACATTGAAACACCTTACTTACATAAGCTAAGTATTGGATTTAGTAAAATAGGCTAAATAAACTTGCCAATTATTCCTTCTCAACCCACAGGCAATTCTACAGCTTCCAATGAAAACAGAATAGAAGTAGACGTCTTTAACAGGTAATAAAAATTTTTACTTAATTCACAAAATATTCATTTTTATATTTATTTTTGCAATAATTCTGTGTATTTACAAATTTATTATTTCTATTTATAAAAGTAACAAGTGAATGTTGCAAAAAATAATACTAAAATAAAGGTCATCAGTAATACCACCAATCCCAGTGTAATCACCGTTAAAGCATGATATGGTTTGGCTGTGTCCCCACCCAAATCTCATCTTGAATTGTAGTTCCCATAATCCCCACACCTGGTGGGAGGTAATTGCATCATGGGGGTGGTTTCTCCCCCACTATCCTCGTGATAGTAAGTTCTCACAAGACTGATGGTTTTATAAGGGGTTTCACTTAGCTCTCATTCTTCTCTCTCCTGCCACCATGTAAAGATGGATGTGTTTGCCTCCCTTTCCATCATGACTGTTAATTTCCTAGGTCTCCCCAGCCATGAAGAACTGTAAGTCAATTAAATCTCTTTCCTTTGTAAATTACCCAATCTTGAGCAATTCTTTATAGCAGCGTGTGAAGGGACTAATACCACATGCTAGAACAGAAGTATAATATTTCAGATATTTTTCTCTTTACATATATATATGCCTTTGTACTTACATATCTTTTTAAATAAAATCATAGTAGATGGACTATGTATAATCTATTTCCTTTACAGTATGTAGCAGATTTTTTCACAATATAGATTTATTCACCATTTTAATATATTTTATAATTGTACTATAATTATATAACCAATATCTTAGCAATAGATATGAGGTTTTTATAATTTTTTCTATCATAATCAATGCCTCAATAAACATTCTTATGCATGTGTCTCTGCATACATTATATATTCACTTTTGAATTAAACATAAAATTTGTTTCTCACCAATATTGAAGGAAGCAATATTTCCCTACAGCCATTTGCTATTCTTCAAGTTTTTATTTGTCAGCTTTGTATCTGGATAAATTCTTGGAAACGCTTTGCTAGAACTTTACATCAAGCACACAGACACATACAAAAACAAAAACACATATATAAGATCCAGGAAAAACAGTAAAACATCTTCAAAAAATGGAAGACAGACAGATGGTAAACCAAAATACGAACAGTGACTGTTAGGGGTATTTCATAAAATATGACACACATTTGGCTTTAAAGATACTGGTATGTGTAAACCTGTCTCTGATAATAGTGGCTATCCAAAGGAGTAATTAACTATAGCTATTTAAATCTATTTTTATGCACAGTATTGTTTTAAATGCATGTTTTAAATGCGAAATGACGCATGCTAAATAAGAAAATGCACCTGCAAAAGCTGTTATGATTTAAATATTTGAGATTAATATTCCAAAACTAAAAAATGCACTATCCAGAGTTTTAAAATGTTGAGTCCTGTAATTTTCAAAGAAGACCAGGCGCTATAATGATCATAGCTGAAAACAAAAAATTCAACAAAATTATAGAAGCAAATAGACAGATATGGCCTTTAATTTCATGGTAGTCACATTCTAGTTAGAGAAAAATACAATAAACCAATAAAAAGTAATCATTGAGATCACTTCCAAGAATGATAAGTACAGTAAAGGATACATGTATTTAATCCAGGATGATGTGGTAGAAAGTAACTGGGTTCAGGGGAAAAAGAAACATCAGATCAGGTTGTCTGAGAAAGCCTGCCTGCTGAGAAGATAGCTCATAGGCAACAAAATGATGAGAAAGCAGCACACAAGAAAAGATCAGGGAAGGGCATCCTTGTCATAGAAACTAGCAGGTACAAAATCCCTGAGGTGAGAGAGAGCGTGAAATGTTTACAAATCAGACCAAAAGGCCAGCCTGTTCAGAGATGGTGTGGAAGAGGGAAATATTGGAAGATCAAGTCTAAGAGGTAGGAACCTTCTAACCAAGGTGGAGCAAACTATCCCCCACAGGCCAAATCTGGACTGCTGACGGTTTTCATAGACCCACCAACTAGAAGTGGTTTTTATTTTTTAAGGATTACATTTTAAGTAGTTTTATGAGCATGTACATAATATCCTCGTGACTCTCAAAACCTAAAATATTTATCATCTTTTGGCTCTTTACAGACAAAGTTTGCCCCTCCCCTCTCCCACCTCATTCTAGACCATGGTAAGGGGTTTCTATTTTAATATAACTGCAAAAGGAAGGCATTAAAGGTTTTGTATAATTTCCATGTTTTGGAGATCATTCTGACTGCTATGTGGGGACTGCCCACAAGGAATGCAGGCAGGGAGCACAGTTTGAGGCTACAGCAGTCTAGGTGAGATATTTAAGTGATTCAAAAGAGAAAACTTCTAGGGTAGGAAAGAACACTGCAAGCTGTACTCTGTCATGTGAGCATGACCTCAATTAATTAGCACTCTCCATAGTTTCAACACTGGCAGTCCAAGTTGAAGGTAAAGGGGAATGTGGTTCACAGATGGTTCAATGACAGCTTATCTAACTCAAACATTCATTTATGATATGATAGGCCAGTTTTTACTCAAATTGCTCCAAAAATAAGGAATTCATTTGTAGCATGTAGAAACAAACATAGTATACGCCTTATTTAGATAATTCTGATAAAAGGACCACTTAGCTGGTGGTGTTCATTCTGAGTACCAAATTTTGACCCTAAAACATAAGGGGTCCACCTAGGCTGGAGAACTTATAACAGCAATAACTTAAGAAATCTTTACTTCGACCTTCATAAAGATATCACATTCGTTTTTTTCAGTTATCATGAAAATAACATCACCATGTATTGTCAGTGTTGGTTCAAAGGCCAAAAATGGAGATGGAATGTGGAGACAAGAAGGAACTGAAGTCAGGGTTGTGCAGACTACACGTCAGAAAAGAGTGAGTAAATAACAACCTGGTCCAAAATCCTGCTGAGTACCAGAAAATTGTAAGGAGAAACAGAACTGAGTAGGTAAGCATAAGGAAGAAGAGCAAAGAACTGAAGAAATAGTCAAGTCCATGGAAATGGTACAAAAAAAGTTATGAGGGTGAACTGACCAATGCACCAAAATAGAATCTTCCTTACCAGTGATGATTCCATAACTCAATGTACTTATTCCAATTCTTATCTCCAAGATGTCTTACAAGCAGATCCCAACACTAAAGAAACCCAGGGCTCTTTATACATATGTAATTGACCTTAAATATAGGGACAGGGAAAATAACATTTTTCTATGTGCTTTAGATTATAGTAAATTCTTATTTCCCTTATCTACCCTCAGGCTACTACATACTCACTCCAGTTCGAGAGACTTATTTTGCCTGAAACCACTGACTTTGTCTTGCACATTATGTATTGCCCCAAGACCAAGCAATCTGTTGGCCCCTTCCCTATTACAAATATAAGTTTAATGGAAGACAGTTTAATTGAGATAGAGTCTCAACCCAGGATCGGAGACAGTAAAGGCAAACCTTTATCCAACATCTTCTTTGCAATACTTCTTAAAACACACATACAAAATACCAAAAGTTAATATGACTAGAAGAAGATAATGTCTGCCTGATTCTTTACACATTTCAACTAAATCTAGTATCCAATTATTTTAAACATTAGAGAAGGACAAATCTCTTTTCTTTCTGTCCTCCTCAGTCTTTGACCAGAAGTCAAAGACATACTCCCGACAAAGTATAGAACTACTTATTTTTGCAAGAGTCCATCAACAAACCGTCCTTCCAGCCTCAATTACCAAGCCCAACAGTTGCCTGACAACCTTTTGAAATTTAACTACGAAGAGGAGTTGCCTTTGTTAGTCAAACATGATTTTCAGTTTTTGAAGTCATAAACTGTTACTAGTAACAGTATTATTGCAATTTGAGATTTAGCAGATCCTTAACTTTGGTCATCTTTTTGTTTGCTTCAGTGGTCTAAAAGTCTTTCAAAGATGTTTTTCTGAAATCAATAGACCTTACCAGGGTGACGCTTAAACTTTCCAGTCCCATTAGCCCCTAAGGACTCTCAATAGAAAACTTGACATTGACTGAGTCTTTTTTTAAAATAACTGTGCAAAGATTATATGGACTAATTATTCATCTGACTGGCTTCTTACAGGCATTGAAAGGAGAAATAAATGCACTTAGGCAGTACCTTGACAAATATCTCTTATTCCTTGACCTGATTATTCAGATTCTTATATGTGGGGTTTTATTAGTGCTGAAACCAATTTTTTAGGCACATATCTCTGAAGTTATAATAAAAATTAACATCATGATTAAATATACAAATATTCATTCTACACTTCATTATATAGAGCACATATAAGTCAAAAAGCAAGGTCAGGTCATGTTCTTATTTCAGTCCTTCGCTGGGACTACTATAGAATTTACTGATGCTAAAATGGAAGTCAGTATCTGTTAGGTTGAGTACATGTCTGCTGTTACGTGTAGCAACAGGTGACTATATCCAAAAGAGAAAAGTGTGAATTGAAAGATGTGTTTTCATTATTTGAGATGGTTTCTTGAATGAGATGATATGTTTTCATGATATTTAGTACTAGAATATAAATTGATATTCTTTCATTTCCTGTCTTTTGAAAGATGTTCCATTAATATAAATTATCATTTTTTAAAACACTTTTAAGAGATAACAATAAAGAATTCATTACATGAGAACTTTGAAGGCTTATCCTCGATTGCTTTCATTATAACCAAAGTAGAAAATCTCTTTAATACGGTGGTTCTGATTAATCAAAATGGTCAGATCTACCCTTAAATGAAGCAGCAGTAGAAAAGCAGCAGTTGAAAAAACCAGACTCCAGATTGAAAAGGAATAAAAACAAAGATGGAAAAACTGTACTTTTTGGTAAGATGATCCATTTAAGCTCTAATAGATAAGCCATTCACATTTTTGTTTCAATGAATGACCCCCAATACACATGAAAATTCTAAGTTGAAAAACAAAGGGAAATTTTAAAAAATAAACTCTGCCATTTTGCCTCTTAAACTTGAGCCCATTTGCCCAACTGCTGAGATCTTATTGGGAAGTTGCTGATGACCAGTTTCAGGTGTTTTCTACCTGTTGGGAGACAGCCCTTCCCTGGCACAAGCTGTGACTGATTATTATTTTAGAGAGACGGTTAATAACCACCTGATCATCACCTGATAGACATTCCTGGTGGGGGAAAGTAGAGCCCTCTCCTACTCTCCTCATGCCTCACTAGCTACACTACTGTAACAGTCTTGGTGACTAAATCTGAAAACTCCAAAGTGACAACTAGATGAAAAATTTAACCAGCCTGTACTATTAAATGTTACTAGATTGAGAGTCCAGGAGGCATGGCAAAGGCAACATCAAATAGCAAAAAGCACATTAGTACATTGAATTGATCATTATCATAATTTTTTGAGATAGGATCTCATTCTCTCATCCCGGCTGGAGAATAGTGGCATGAGCATAGGTCACTGCAGCCTCAAACTCCCAGGCTCAAGTAATACTCCCACTACTTCAGCCTCCTGGGGAGCTGGGACTACAGACAAACACCACCACGCCCAGCTAATTTTTAAAATTTTTTGCATCATTAGGGTCTCACTATGTTGACCAGGCTGGTCTCAAACTTCTGAGCTCAAGAGATCTTCCCACCTCCACCTGCAAAATGCCGGGATTACAGGCATGAGCCACCACGTGAGCTGAATTAATCATTAACTATAATGATTAATTACAAAAATGATAGCTAATATTTATGGATTTTTGTTTTGTTTAGTTATACAAGATACTAGTCAACAAAAAGTATATAAAATGAGTAATGAAAATGTACAAACATCACTTTTATACTCAGAAAGAAGCAATAACCTTAGAATCTGTACAAATAAATATATATGTATATATCCACATATACATATACATATATACATATATGCAATTAAGTATACATGTTATAAATTTAAGAGTAATTATGAATAGAAATAAGATACACAGCTCCCAAACCAGTGGAGAGTTTTAAATATATAAAGAAAATGCTTTTAATCAAAGGCAGAAAAATAAGGCAAAATAAGATTCAGCAAAAACAGAAGAATGTAACCAGAAGGCATAAAAAAGTAAAAAATATCAATTATTCAAAAATTTAAAGTGGCTGGGCGTGGTGGCTCATGCCTGTAATTCCAGCACTTTGGGAGGCCGAGGTGGGCGTATCCCAAGGTCAAGAGATCGAGACCATCCTGGCCAACATGGTGAAACCCCATCTCTACTGAACAAACAAAAACTAGCTAGGCGTGGTGGCATGCACCTATAGTCCCAGCTACTCAGGTGGCTGAGGCGGGAGAATCCGGGAGGCGGAAGTTGCAGTGGGCAGAGATTGCACCACTGCACTCCAGCCTGGAGACAGAGCAAGACCCCATCTCAATAAATAAATAAATAAATAAATAAATAAATAAAACTACTAATATATCTATTTAAAAGCAGATATTATTTGGTTTAGATTTTTAATTCACCTTTATGCTACCTTATAAAATCATATAGAAAACAAACAACAAAGATTTGAAAAAGAAAAAATATGTTTTGCAGTAATAATCAAAAGGAAGCTACAGTGACAACAGTAATAGCAAACAAAATAGAATTTAAGTCAAAATCATGGATTAAGAATATAGAGGGGACACTACATAATAAGAATAATTCATCAAGAAGATATAACAATCATTCATCAACACACAGTATACCTAACAAAAAGTTTGAAAAATACATGTATTTTCTTAAATTGACGTAATTAGAAGGATAAATGTACATATCCAAATGGTTTTGGGATATTTTAACACAGGTCAATCCAAAAATCACAGTTTACACTTTGTTTCTTTCTTGAGACACGGTCTCACTTTGTCACCCATACTAGAGTGCATAGGTGCAGTCATAGTGCACTGCAGCTTCAAATTTCTGGGCTTAAACAATCCTCCTACCTCAGCCTCCCAAAGTGCTGGTATTATAGGCATAAGCCACTGAAACAATTACAAAATTATCCATTCCCTAGGTCCCAAAGTACTTTAAATATTTTTAAATGATATCATTTAAATTATATAATTGATCATGATCAAAATATAAATTAATATGAAAAGAGTTTAAACTTGGAAGTTTTTTAATATACTAAATAACTCATGAATTAAAACTAAAGCACTGTAGAAGTTAGGAAAGTTGTAATAGCAGAATAACAATAGCAGTACCTATCAACAGCTACTGGATGAAGCTAATGTGATATTTCAAGAAAAATTATTAACATTTTGACTTTTTTTTCCTGCTCACAGACCACAAGGAGGACCAACTTGGTTAATCAGAGTTCCAAGAACATCAAAACTCAAAAGGAAGGAGATGGAACTTCAGTCTCTTTCCCCCTTGTAGCATCCCTCACTGGAGTCTCATCCACTCTGAGTCTACTTTCCTTGCTTTAGTCTCCATCCCCAGAAGCCATAAGAATTTTCCTTTTTCATACTGAAAGAGAACTTCCTTTACATCATATATCTTGGATACTATTTATGCTTATAATTCATAAGAATCTTTTCATGTCTGTAGTCCCAGAACTTTGGCAGGCAAAGGCAGAAGAATTGCTTGGGCCCAGGAGTTTAAGACCAGCCTGGGCTGGTGAGACCCTATCTCTACAAAAAAAAAAAAAAAAGATTTTAATTAGCTGGGCATGGTGGTACATGCCTGTAGTCCAAGATACTCGAGAGGTTGAAGCAGTAGGATCCCTTGGGCCCAGGAGTTTGAGGTTACAGTAAGCTATGATCACACCACTGCACTCCAGCCTGGATGACAGAGCAAGACCATGTCTTGAAAAATAAAATAATCTTTTCAAAATCATCCAACCCTTTTTCTTTATATGTAATTAGAAAATTAAATATTTTTTCAAAAAACAGTTTTTACCTTTCAACAAAGTTTAGCCATCATAATTATTCCCTTACTGGGAATTTTAGTTTGATACTCAAAGTTGAGACATATTTTTCTACTAATCAGAAGCTATCTACGTTTGAAGCCATAAATCCCTTTGTTCATAAAGGAAGGAGCCATGCACTCTGTGATTCAGGAGGAATAAAATATATGTTGGCTCAATATTTTCAAAAATACTACTCCCATACTTTCAGTTTATGCTCCCAGATGTAAGGAGCTTAGAAGTTGCTAGCCCATGCTAATGACAAGTTAAAAACTGAATAGAATGAAAAATCAACAACTCTTCTTGAATCCGTAAGAGATGGAGAACACAAGGCAAATGGCTGCCCCCAAATTGGAGAGACAGGTAGACAAATATGGGGAGTCATGGCATACTGAGCAAAGACTCACAAGTAGAAACTGCCATGGGAACCAGTGCCAAAGTAGGAAAACCTGAACTTTCAGTGATGAAGTGCCAGAGGCTCAGTGTGAACAGTTTTGAGAGCTAAAAACTGCAGTCATAAGGGAGCTCTCAGTCTTGTGAGATTTACCTCCATGAGCTCAACCAGGTTCCCACAGTAAATATTACAGAAAAATCCACTGCTATTCCCCACCTATGCTTCCAGCAGGGAGAGGAAAAAAGGATCCATTTTGAAATACATCAAAGCACTCTTTTCCTCTTAATAAAGACGGCCCTCAGAAGAATCTCATTAATCATAGCCTAATCTGCTAGTGTATTATCAGAGTCTAATTGACCTGGGAACAGAAATTCTCAATTCTAGCCAGCTCTAGTCTTCCAGCTGGAAGAAGGAAAATACCCAACTCCAGCTCACTCTACCTATGCTGTTCCATGTAAGAGGGAAAGTAAATGAATTAGAAACACTTGCAACATTCACAGTCCAGAGGCATAAGCTCACTAAAAGACTGAGACCTAATCATAGGACCACAGAATGCTTTCTCTCCCTATACACCTCATCACCACATTACCAAAGGCCTGTGTACAGCAGTTCCTTTTACCCAGTACATCATGTCCAGCTAACAACAAAAAATTACAAAGTATATTAAAGGACAAAAAAGCCACAATTTGAAGAAATAGAGTAAGCATCAGAATAAGACATGGCAAAGACACTGGAATTATCATACTGAGAATTTAAAACAACTATGATTAATATTGTTAAAGGTTCTTACAGATTAAGTAGATAGTATGAAAGAACAGATGATCAGTGTAAGTAGAGAGATGGAAATTCTAGAAAGAACCAAAAAGAAATGCTAGAGACCAAATACACTGTAACAGAAATGAATAATTTCTTTGGTGGGCTTGCTAGAAGACTGGACATGGCTGAGGAAAGAATCTCTGACCTTGAGCATATATCAATAGAAACTCTGAAAACTGAAAAGCAAAGATAACAAAGATGGGAAAAAAAAACAATATCCAACGACTGTGGGACAACTAAAACAGATGTAACATGCATGTAATAGGAACACCAGAGGGAAAAGGAAAAGAGAAAAGAACAAAAGAAATATTAAAACAATAATGATTGAGAATTTTCTAAAATTAATGTCATACACCAACTACAGATCCAGGAAGCTCAGAGAACACCAAGGAAAATAAATGCCAAAACAAAGAAACCCTACACCTAGGCCTGTTCCGAGACTGGGTAATTTATAAAGGAAGGAGGTTTAATTGACTCACAGTTCTGCATGGCTGGGGAGGCCTCAGGAAACTTACAGTCAAGGTGGAAGGGGAAGCAAACATGTCCTTCTTCACATAATGGCAGGAAGGAGAAGAATGAGTGCCCAGCAAAGGAGGAATCCCCTTATAAAACCATCAGATCGGGGGGCGGAGCAAGATGGCCAAATAGGAACAGCTCCAGTCTCCAACTCCCAGCACGAGCGACACAGAAGACCGGTGATTTCGACATTTTCAACTGAGGTACTGGGTTCATCTCACTAAGGAGTGCCGGACAATCGGTGCTGGTCAGCTGCTGCAGCCCAACCAGCGAGAGCTGAAGCAGGGCAAGGCATCGCCTCACCTGGGAAGTGCAAGGGAGAAGGGAATCCCTTTTCCTAGCCAGGGGAACAGAGAGACACAACACCTGGAAAATCGGGTAACTCCCACCCCAATATTGTGCTTTAAGCAAATGGGCACACCAGGAGATTATATTCCTCACCTGGCCAGGAGGGTCCCACGCCCACGGAGCCTCCCCTCATTGCTAGCACAGCAGTCTGCGATCTAACAGCAAGGCAGCAGCGTGGCTGGGGGAGGGGCGCCCGCCATTGCTGAGGCTTAAGTAGCTAAACAAAGCCCTGGGAAGATCCAAGTGGGTGGAGCTCACAGCAGCTCAAGGACACCTGCCTGTCTCAGTAGAGTCCACCTCTGGGGACAGGGCACAGCTAAACAACAACAACAACAACAACAAAAGCAGCAGAAATCTCTGCAGACGCAAACGACTCTGTCTGACAGCTTTGAAGAGAGCAGTGGATCTTCCAACACGGAGGTTGAGATCTGAGAAGGGACACACTGCCTGCTCAAGTGGGTCCCCAACCCCTGAGTAGCCTAACTGGGAGACATCCCCCACTAGGGGCAGTCTAACACCCCCACCTCAGGGGGGTGGAGTACACCCCTGAGAGGAAGCTTCCAAAGTAAGAATCACACAGGTACACTCGCTGTTCAGCAATTTTCTATCTTATGCAGCCTCTGCTGCTGACACCCAGGCAAACAGGGTCTGGAGTAGACCTCAAGCAATCTCCAACAGACCTACAGCTGAGGGTCCTGACTGTTAGAAGGAAAACTATCAAACAGGAAGGACACCTACACCAAACCCCCATCAGTACATCACCATCATCAAAGACCAGAGGCAGATAAAACCACAAAGATGGGGAAAAAGCAGGGCAGAAAAGCTGGAAATTCAAAAAATAAGAGCACATCTCCCCCTGCAAAGGAGCGCAGCTCATCGCCAGCAACGGATCAAAGCTGGACGGAGAATGATTTTGACGAGATGAGAGAAGAAGGCTTCAGTCCATCAAACTTCTCAGAGCTAAAGGAGGAATTATGTACCCAGTGCAAAGAAACTAAAAATCTTGAAAAAAGAGTGGAAGAATTGATAGCTAGAGTAATTAATGCAGAGAAGGTCATAAACGAAATGAAAGAGATGAAAACCATGACACCAGAAATACGTGACAAATGCACAAGCTTCAGTAACCGACTCGATCAACTGGAAGAAAGAGTATCAGTGATTGAGGATCAAATGAATGAAATGAAGCCAGAAGAGAAACCAAAAGAAAAAAGAAGAAAAAGAAATGAACAAAGCCTGCAAGAAGTATGGGATTATATAAGAAGACCAAATCTACATCTGATTGGGGTGCCTGAAAGTGAGGGGGAAAATGGAACCAAGTTGGAAAACACTCTTCAGGATATCATCCAGGAGAACTTCCCCAACCTAGTAGGGCAGGCCAACATTCAAATCCAGGAAATACAGAGAACACCACAAAGATACTCCTCGAGAAGACCAACTCCAAGACACATAATTGCCAGATTCACCAAAGTTGAAATGAAGGAAAAAATCTTAACGGCAGCCAGAGAGAAAGGTCGGGTTACCCACAAAGGGAAGCCCATCAGACTAACAGCAGATCTCTCAGCAGAAACTCTACAGGCCAGAAGAGAGTGGGGGCCAATATTCAACATTCTTAAAGAAAAGAATTTTCAACCCAGAATTTCATATCCAGCCAAACTAAGTTTCATAAGTGAAGGAGAAATAAAATCCTTTACAGATAAGCAAATGCTTAGAGATTTTGTCACCACCAGGCCTGCCTTACAAGAGACCCTGAAGGAAGCACTCAACATGGAAAGGAACAACCGGTACCAGCCATTGCAAAAACATGCCAAAATGTAAAGACCATCGAGGCTAGGAAGAAACTGCATCAACTAACGAGCAAAATAACCAGTTAATATCATAATGGCAGGATCAAGTTCACACATAACAATATTAACCTTAAATGTAAATGGACTAAATGCTCCAATTAAAAGACACAGACTGGCAAACTGGATAAAGAGTCAAGACCCATCAGTCTGCTGTATTCAGGAGACCCATCTCACATGCAGAGACATACATAGGCTCAAAATAAAGGGATGGAGGAAGATCTATCAAGCAAATGGAGAAAAAAAAAAGCAGGGGCTGCAATCCTAGTCTCTGATAAAACAGACTTTAAACCATCAAAGATCAAAAGAGACAAAGAAGGCCGTTACATAATGGTAAAGGGATCAATTCAACAGGAAGAGCTAACTATCCTAAATATATATGCACCCAATACAGGAGCACCCAGATTCATAAGTCCTTAGAGACTTACAAACAGACTTAGACTCCCATACAATAATAATGGGAGACTTCAACACTCCACTGTCAACATTAGACAGATCAAAGAGACAGAAAGTTAACAAGGATATCCAGGAATTGAACTCAGCTCTGCAGCAAGCAGACCTAATAGACATCTATAGAACTCTCCACCCCAAATCAACAGAATATACATTCTTCTCAGCACCACATCGCACTTATTCCAAAATTGACCACATAATTGGAAGTAAAGCACTCCTCAGCAAATGTACAAGAACAGAAATTATAACAAACTGTCTCTCAGACCACAGTGCAATCAAACTAGAACTCAGGACTAAGAAACTCAATCAAAAACACTCAACTACATGGAAACTGAACAACCTGCTCCTGAATGACTACTGGGTACATCACGAAATGAAGGCAGAAATAAAGATGTTCTTTGAAACCAATGACAACAAATATACAACATACCAGAATCTCTGGGACACATTTAAAGCAATGTGTAGAGGGAAATTTATAGCACTAAATGCCCACAAGAAAAAGCTGGAAAGATCTAAAATTGACACTCTAACATCACAATTAAAAGAACTAGAGAAGCAAGAGCAAACACATTCAAAAGCTAGCAGAAGGCAAGAAATAACTAAGATCAAAGCAGAACTGAAGGAGATAGAGACACAAAAAACCCTCCAAAAAATCAATGAATCCAGGAGTTGGTTTTTTGAAAAGATCAACAAAATTGACAGACTGCTAGCAAGACTAATAAAGAAGAAAAGAGAGAAGAATCAAATCGACGCAATAAAAAATGATAAAGGGGATGTCATAAAAATGATAAGGGGATATGCCCTCTCTCACCACTCCTATTCAACATAGTGTTGGAAGTTCTGGCTAGGGCAATCAGGCAGATTTTTCTTGAGAAAGAAATCAGATCTTTCTTGAGAAAGAAATCAAGGGTATTCAGTTAGGAAAAGAAGAAGTCAAATTGTCCCTCTTTGCAGATGACATGATTGTATATTTAGAAAACCCCATTGTCTCAGCCCAAAATCTCCTTAAGCTGATAAGCAACTTCAGCAAAGTCTCAGGATACAAAATTAATGTGCAAAAATCACAAGCATTCTTATACACCAGTAACAGACAAACAGAGAGCCAAATCATGAATGAACTTCCATTCACAATTGCTTCAAAGAGAATGAAATACACCTAGGAATCCAACTTACAAGGGATGTAAAGGACCTCTTCAAGGAGAACTACAAACCACTGCTCAGTAAAGTAAAAGAGGACACAAACAAATGGAAGAACATACCATGCTCATGGATAGGAAGAATCAATATCGTGAAAATGGCCATACTGCCCAAGGTTATTTATAGATTCAATGCCATCCCCATCAAGCTACCAATGACTTTCTTCACAGAATTGGAAAAAACTGCTTTAAAGTTCATATGGAACCAAAAAAGAGCCCGCATTGCCAAGACAATCCTAACTCAAAAGAACAAAGCTGGAAGCGTCACGCTACCTGACTTCAAACTATACTACAAGGCTACAGTAACAAAACAGCATGGTACTGGTACCAAAACAGAGATATAGACCAATGGAACAGAACAGAGTCCTCAGAAATAATACCACACATCTACAGCCATCTGATCTTTGACAAACCTGAGACAAACAAGAAATGGGGAAAGGATTCCCTATTTAATAAATGGTGCTGGGAAAATTGGCTAGCCATAAGTAGAAAGCTGAAACTGGATCCTTTCCTTACTCCTTATACGAAAATTAATTCAAGATGGATTCGAGACTTAAATGTTAGACCTAATACCATAAAAACCCTAGAAGAAAACCTAGGTAGTACCATTCAGGACATAGGCATGGGCAAGGACTTCATGTCTAAAACACCAAAAGCAACAGCAGCAAAAGCCAAAATTGACAAATGGGATCTAATTAAACTAAAGAGCTTCTGCACAGCAAAAGAAACTACCATCAGAGTGAATAGGCAACCTACAGAATGGGAGAAAATTTTTGCAACCTACTCATCAGACAAAGGGCTAATATCCAGAACCTACAAAGAACTCAAACACATTTACAAGAAAAAAACAAACAACCCCATCGAAAATTGGGCAAAGGATATGAACAGACATTTCTCAAAAGAGGACATTCATACAGCCAACAGACACATGAAAAAATGCTCATCATCACTGGCCATCAGAGAAATGCAAATCAAAACCACAATGAGATACCATCTCACACCAGTTAGAATGGCAATCATTAAAAAAAGTCAGGAAACAACAGGTGCTGGAGAGGATGTGGAGAAATAGGAACACTTTTACACTGTTGGTAGGATTGTAAACTAGTTCAACCATTATGGAAAACAGTATGGCGATTCCTCAAGGATCTAGAACTAGATGTACCATATGACCCAGCCATCCCATTACTGGGGATATACCCAAAGGATTATAAATCATGCTGCTATAAAGACACACGCACACGTATGTTTATTGCGGCACTATTCACAATAGCAAAGACTTGGAATCAACCCAAATGTCCATCAGTGACAGACTGGATTCAGAAAATGTGGCACATATACACCATGGAATACTACGCAGCCATCAAAAAGGATGAGTTTGTGTCCTTTGTAGGGACATGGATGCAGCTGGAAACCATCATTCTTAGCAAACTATCACAAGAACAGAAAACCAAACACCGCATGTTCTCACTCATAGGTGGGAACTGAACAATGAGATCACTTGGACTCGGGAAGGGGAACATCACACACCGGGGCCTATCATGGGGAGGGGGGAGGGGGGAGGGATTGCATTGGGAGTTATACCTGATGTAAATGACGAGTTGATGGGTGCTGACAAGTTGATGGGTGCAGCACACCAACATGGCACAAGTATACATATGTAACAAACCTGCATGTTATGCATGTACCTTAGAACTTAAAGTATAATAAAAAATAATAAAAAAAAAAAAAAAAAAAAACATCAGATCTCGTGAGAGCTAGGTCACTATCACAAGAACCAGATGGGAGAAATTGTCCCCATGCTTCATTATCTCCACCTGGTCCCTCCCACAAAACATAGGGGTTATGGGAACTACAATTCAAGATGAGATTTGGGTGGTGACACAGATGAACCAGATCACATGCCATTTTCAAACTACAGCCAAGTCAAAGATCAAGAAAAAATCCTGAAAGAAGACAGTGGGGAAAAGAAGCAACCTTGTCTATATAGAAACAAAGATAAGAATTACATCTGACTTTTCCTCAGAAACCATCTACTATGAGCTAAATATCCCCCAAATTTCGTATTTTTGAAATGAGGATTGTTGAAACTTAGTCCTCACTCTTGTGGTACTAATGGGTAGAGCCTTTGGAGAAGTGATTAAGTCATGAGGGCAGAGCCATTGATTACAAGTGCCATGTACTAGGGCACTTACAAAAGGGCTTAAGGGAGTGAGTTCCCTCTCACCTTCTCTTCTGCCATGTGAAGACACAATATTCATCCCCTTTTGCCTTTTATCGCTTCTACCATGCTAGGACACAGCATTCATGCAGCCATCTTGAAGGCAGAAACTGGGGCCCTCACCAGACACTGAACCTGCTGGCATCTTGATCTTCAACTTCCCAGCCTCTAGAACTATGAGAAATAAATTTCTCTTCATAAATTACCCAATGTGTGGTATTATCTTATTGCAGCACAAACAGACTGAGACACCATCCAAGCAAGCAGACACTTGAGTGAAATATTAAAAGTGTTGACAGAAAATATCATCAACCTATAATTCTGTAACACACAAAATTGTCCTTCAGTAGCGAAGGAGAAATAAAGACTCTCAGACAAACAAACCCTGAGGAAGCTTTTTGCAGGTAGACCTGCCTTCCAAGAAATGTAAAAAGAAGTTCTTTAGAGAAAAGGAAAATAATACAGCTCAGAAATTCTTATCTATATTAGGGAAGACCATCAAAGAAGGAAAAGTGAAGGTAAAGTAAAACATCTTACTTATTCTTAGTTGATCAAACGGGTAACAGTTTGTTAAAACTGTAATATCAACAATGTACTTAGTTATATATGCTTATATCTAATGTGTGTACATACATGCACATAAGCATGCAGGTATGTGTATATATAAATGGCGGAGAGGGAGAAATTAGAATTATTTCACCATAAAGTATTTTCACAACTCATAAAGTGATAGAGTGTTATTTGAAAGTGGACTTATATTCATTGTAAATGTATATAATGTATATTGCAAATTCTATAGGAATCACTTTAAAAGTAAAACTATGGGTATAAGTGGTGCTGGAACAACTGCACAACTACATGCAGAAAATTCAATCCAGACACAGACTTTATGCCATTCACAAAAGTTAGCTCAAAATAGATCATAAACCTAAATGTCAAATGCAGAAGTAAAACTCCCAGAATATAACATACAAGAAAACTGAGATGACTGTGGGTTTGGTGATTATTCTTTAGATATAGCACCAAAGGCATAGTCCATGAAAGAAATAATTGATAAACTGAACTTTATTAAAATTAAAAACTTCTGCTCTGCAAAAGACTATATCAAAAGAATGAGAAGACAAGCCAGAGACTGGGATAAAATATTTGCAAAGGATCCATCCAATAGACGATAGTTAACCAAATTATATAAATAATTCAACAATAATAAAACAACCCAATTTTTTAAATGGGCCAAATACCTCACTAGACACCTCACCAAAGATATACACATACAAATAAGCATATGAAAAGATGCTCTACATCTTATGCCACCTGAGAAATGCAAATTGAAAGGACAATGAAATACCACTACTCACCTATAAAAGTGGGTAAAATCCAGAATATTGACAACAGGAAATGTCCATCAGAATGTGCAGCAACAGGAATTCTCACTATTGGTGATGAGAATGCAACAGTGTACACCCACTTCAGAAGACATTTTGGTGATTTCTTACAAAACTAAATATGGTGTTACCATACAATCCAGGAATCATGCTCCTTGGTATTTAACCAAATAAGTTGAAAACTTACGTTCACACAAAACTCTGCATATGAATGTTTATAGCAGCTTGATTCAAAATTGCTAAAATTTAGAAGCAACCAAGATGTCCTTCAGTAGGTACATGAATAAATAAACTGTGGTAGAGCCAAACAATGGAATATCATTCAGAGCTAAAAAGAAATGAGCTCTCCAGCTTTGAAAAGACATTGAAGAACTTTAAATGCATATTAGTGTGTTTTTAAAAGCCAATGTAAAAAGGCTACATGTTATATTATTGCAACTATATGACATTGTGAAGAAGGCAAAACTATGGAGGCAGAAAAAGATCACTGGTTGCTAAGGGTTAGGGTGGGGGAAAGGATGAATTGGTGGAGCACAGATAATTTTTAGGGCAGTGAAAATATTCCGTGTGATACTGTATTGGTAGACACACAAAATGTAACACACTGAGAGATCCCCTAATGTAAACTATAGATTCTGGGTGATGATATATCAGTGTAGTTTCATCAGTTACAACAAACATAACCCTCTGGTAGAGAATGTTGACAATGGATGAGACTATGCATGCAGGGTGGACAGCGGCAGAGGGTATTTAGGAAATCTCTGCATCTTCTCTTTAATTTTGATATGAACTTAAAACTACTCTTAAAAAAATCCTTAAAAATAGTATCCCCAATAGGAACTCATAAATAGTGTTATCAGCTGCCAATTGTTAAAGTTATTATAGTAAAATACAAAATATTTCCCTTCTCCCAAGAAATTTAGAGCCTGGATGATGTAGTAAGGCCTACCTATAATAAAATGACTCTCCCCATAAGGCAATAAAGTATTAATTGTGTAATGTGGAATTGCAATCAGAGTTGAGTGGAAAAAGAATTTCAAGATGAAGTCCTCTGATAAGAGGGGGAACTGATGGGGTCTTGAATGGTAGATGAAGCTGTGATAAGTAGGAAGGAGGCATTCTGAGGCAGGGTACTAAAGGAACAGTTAGAAAACAGGCTTATCACTATTCACAATAGCAAAGACATGGAATCAACCTAAATGTCCATCAGTGAGAAACTGGATAAAGGAAATGTGATACATATACACCATGGAATACTATGCAGCCATAAAAATGGAATGAGATCATGTCCTTCGCAGAAGCACAGATGGAGTTGGAAGAGACGATCCTCAGCAAACTAATGCAGGAACAGAAACCCAAACACTGCATTTCTCACTTATAAGTGGGAGCTGAATGATAAGAACACATAGATACATGATGGGGAACAATGCACCCTGGGGCCTGTCAAAGGGGACATGGAGGAAAGAGAGAACATCAGGAGAACAGCTAATGGATTCTGGGCTTAATAGCTAGGTGATGGGATGATCCATGCAGCAAACCACCATGGCACACAGTTACCTATGTAACAAACCTGCACATTCTGCACATGTACACCAGAACTTATAATAAAAGTTGAAGAAAAAAATAAGAAAGAGTATAGTTTAGACACTTAGGGAAATGTCTTTGTTTTAAAAAGTGCACTGTAAAAACCGTAAAAATTAAAAAACATTAAAAATAAACAACGAAAAAAAGAAAACAGGCTTATTGATGGGACAGAGTAGTTCCATGTAACGAAGCTGAGAATGTGAGTTTCTTTGTAAGGAAGTCATAGGAGACATGCCTGACAAGGCAGGCTGTGGCAAAGCTGGCAATAGGGCAATAGGGGTGGAGGGACTCTAAATGTTTAAAATGTTCTGACTCTGATCTCTAGGCAATAAAAACCTGCTAAAGATTGTAGTGAGGGAAAATGCCATCGTTGAAGAACTTCTAGAAAACTCTTTGGAAACAGCATGCAGGTAGAAAAGAGGGTATTTTAAGTGGGAAGAAGGGCTGGTCATGTAAACAAATTATTCAATTTTGTCAGATGAGTCAACTGAGAGAGTCAATGATGTGCCTCAAGACTTGTGGATGATAGAGCAAAGAGTCAAAATCAAGGCTATTAACCTATCGCCTTGAACATATCTATTAATCTATGTCATTCCCTTCAGCAATTATTTCAGGTGAAATTAAAGTATGTCAAGTTTGTGTTCAAGTCCTACAGTTTACTTTTCCCTCCAAGTGTCACAGTACATTCTACTCCACCACTGTTAACAACTCCAACCTCAGTCCTTTCATATTACCCCAAATCACATACCTGGAACATTCTTCTCAACCTTCCAAAACCCCTTTCAGGAAAAGGCTCTGAGAAATGGATTTTATATAAAGATACAAATGTCTAATAAAATTTTGATAAATAAACATCTCTCTAAGGTGTCTGATTTTAAGATTTAACACAGAGGAATGTTACCCTCAATGCAAACATCGAGACATATTTTGGTAAAGAAGTCCTTCTGATGAGCCTGAACACATAAGATATATAGGGGACCTCCTATTGATAACCATCCTACTTGTGGAAAATTGCTCCAGAAACATATTTACCCTCTCTTGTCCTATCATTGTAGGAGACAAAGGGGACACTAGAGAATGCGAGAGGAAAGAGAATAAGGTTTGCAGCCCACAGGGAATGCTGGCGGGTCAAGCTGTGAAAATGACTTGTAAGCATCACAAGTTATTACTGCAGCAACACAGAATGGCAATGAATCATTGCACAACAAGCATCCTGAGTCTCTGGAGACTGTCTCCCCATAAAGGAAGGAAGTAATTCTTGTTTTTAAGAGGAAATAAATGCATACAATATTTGGCTTGAAGAGGAGGCCTACCCTAGAAAAGATAGGATTCAGTCTACATACTGATCCATTATTGTGATGGTCAGCAAAGGGAAGTGTCTGAAAGTGTGGTTTAGCCACGAAGAAATTACATTTGTGGAACTGCTTTATCTGTATCTATATATATAAATTACAGGTCAAATCCCATTATAGGATAGATTATTATGCTAACACCTCTGTATAAACATTTGCCACTTACTCAAACTAGCACACTTTTTTGTGGGTTTATTCTTACCCAAAACAGCTCACTTTTCTTCTGAGCATTCACAACTACATTAGTGTACACTTCTCTTTCACCTTGGATACCTAAGGGAATATGTTCCGGAAAAAGGAACACTCAGTGGAAAAAGGAGGAATCACAATTCCCTGCTTCTTGGATCATAAAGAAGTGCTGAGTGTTGAACTCTGTGGTCTGCCTCTTCTGGCACATGTCATGGCTGTAAGAAAATGAGTCAAACTGAAGAATGGACAGAATTACCATATGCTTGCTAATGCTAATTTCATGATTACCAACAGGCTTTCTGATTCCTGAGCATTTCTACCTTCAGTAAGCTGCTAACTGAAATGCCAGTGAACCTTTACAGCTAACTTTACAGCTAACCCAACTGTCTCCCTCATTTGTTATAATCCCAGCACTGACCTCATCTCTTGCTTTCATCCACCACTCCCCACAGCATTTGCACCCCTCTTTCCCATACACACCCATTTTATTTGGGGAGTCATGACCCCACACCCCTTAATTATGGGGGCCAAGGCTAGACAGACACCTCTTCCTACCCATACCCTTTCTGGGTAGGGAGGAGTATGGGTGGGTGAATGGTTGGAAAACTTCTTTGCATGGGGTTTTCTTTTTCTGAATTAAAAAAAGATTTTATTAACAAAAAAAAATTGTCAACTTTCTGGCCAGTGACCTTTAGAAAATTATAAGGGATACTAGTTTATAAAAATTCTCAATCTCCAGTTTAAAACCCTAACAGTGTCCTTTAACCTAATTCAACAACCCAAGAAAGTAATAGAGTAACATTTCTTGACTGAATCAATACTGCATTAAAGAAAGGTGCTATCATTGAAAAGTTATGAATACCAAACAGCTCAATGATGTATTAGTGTCATCACTCGTTGTCTCTTTCAGTTTGCTGGCATTACCAATTATAAGCAGAAAAGAACCCTTCTTGTGTTTAGATTTGTCAATGAGATCCTACTGATATTCCATTCTGCCCTGTATTAAGGTTTTACACCTTCCATTCAAAGCACTGCAGGTAAAAAAGATGCAACTCAAATATCAGAACAACTATTGAAGCCTATTTAGTGTTTGTTAGTACATTGTTAAAGAGGTCACCTTTTAAAACTCATTTAGTAACTTGTTTCTAAAAGAAGGCAAATTATTGCTGCCAGGACCCTCTTTGCTTTGTGTTACAGGAAGTCTCAAAGCAATTTTTTCATGTTCATTTAGCACAAACTTCAATGTAATTTTCAAACGATATTAAGCTTTTTAAAGGGTTAATATCTTTGATATAAATTAAAAAACAGTTACAAACCAACAAGGACAAAACAAGCAGCCAAATAGAAATTATAATACCTTGTGGCAATGCAGGTTTGTTAGAACAGGCATTTTCATCCTTTGCTATTGGGCAGCAAATTAGCAAATTTACTTTCTGGAAAATAATTTGGTAACTTCATATCAAAATCATTAAAAATATTTTACCCTGTGATGAAGCAATTTCACATCTAGGTGTTTACCCAAAGAAAGGGAAAAAAATACCAGGCATGGATTTTTTTAAAACGCTGACATGTGATTTCCAAGGGTATTAATTATATCATCTTTAAATTCCTGATAAATTAGACATTACAATAGTAACCAACAAAAAGGGACTTTCCAAAGCAAACACTATATCCAACATAATACCTAGCACAGAAGTAAAAACGTAAAAAAATTGTTAACTGATTTAATACATAAATGAACATTTATTTGAAAAACCAGTGCTCGTAAGAATGAGGCCCACAGTTTGGCAACACCAATATCACCTTGCTAGAAATACACATTTTGGAACCCTAGCCCAGATGTATTAATTGCTAAATTCTGGGGGTGGAGCTTAGGAAGCTATATTTTAAGAAGCCCTCCAGATGATTCTGATGTACACTAAGATTTGTGAAGCACTGAGCTAGAATATTATGCACCCTTCAAAAATTAAAACCTCTCAGCTTCATTCTATTTTAACATTTTTTCTACGTTTATCTCTACCATCAGAGTAAGCTATTTAAAATTTTCCCAACAGCAGAGACTTAGCTCCCCTCTAAGCCCAGATTCCTCTGGAAACCAAACATGGAATGAAGCTGAAAGGTAGCAAAACCCTTATTGGGCTGCCCTTGTCAAATTTTATTAAGATCCTTGCCTGGTGCAGTGATTGAAAATGTCCAGAATCTGGAGATAGAACTGTGTTGAAATTCTGGCTGTACTACTTACTAACTTGGAACCTTGAACAAACGAACTTCTTTGAGTTTCTATTTCTTCAACTATGGAATGAAACTAAAGATACCAATATGTCAGTGTTTTAAAGTGTCAATATAAATGATATAAAGTCTATAAAACTCCGTGTATCACCACGTACACATTAGATCCTCCACAATTGTTAATCCCCTTTCCTTGGATCCTTTAAGATCCCTTATGTATGCTTAGTAAGCACGGAGTTATGTGAAGACATTTCTCACCATCTTGGGTGTTTGTTACAGTGTTTGACACATGCAAGGCAATTCATAAATACTCAATGATTGATGGATTGACTGGTGTGATGAGTAAGACTGAGGCAGAGTTACAGAATCCAGTCCTTTGCACCTCACTACACCGTATGGAACCACTTGAGATGAGAAAAGCTTAAGCCTGTTACTACTAAAAGAAAAAATGCCTGTGAATAGAGTAATCTTCCCACTCCTTACCATGCACAGTTATCCTCCATTATCTGTGCTTTCCTTCCTATAAATGAGATCAGATCTCTTCAAACAGCTGGCAGGCTGCCTTTAAGGCAGAAAAGCCCTGGATGATATTTACCAAGCTGTAATAAGAGATAACATACAACTTCCAGATGTCCCTTGTATTGGCAAACGGAAGTGTTGAACACACTCGAAAGATTAAAATTGAAGGAATTCAGTTATTTTCCCCAAAATTGGCAACAGAAATTGAAAAGATGACATCATGGGACCAATTTGAACATGGAATCGAAAAATCTATCAAAATTCCTTCTTTGGGAATCTGTTATAAGCCAGAAGCCTTTGTGAAAAGAGACCCTCTCTTTCAACATAATGAACCCTTCTCATTGCAACCCAACTCCTACAAAAAGAAACACATGCACACAGTCTTAGGGACTGTATTACATGAAATGAGAGCAGATGGACAAAGTTTACTTTATTTCCAATATTGCAGTAGTGCTTGAGGGGGAAAAACTTAAGACAGGTTTCTTGCCATGAAAGCACTTATAAGCAGGCACATAAACACATAAATAAAATAAATAATTATAGGTATATTTATAGAGATTGGATTAGGGTATATCAGGTGCACAGAAAAAAAAAAGGTCCATTTTATTAGTGGTGTCGGGGAGGCAGAAGACTTACACAGCTTATCTTGAGATAAACCTCTAAAGATGAGCAGGTCCTCAGAAGCCTTGCTCCTCAAAGTATGGTCCTTGGACGGCAGCTTGCTAGAATGCAAAACTCAGGCTCCACCCTAAAGCTACTGAATCAGAATGTATTCTTGTATTTTTAACACGATTCCCAAAAGATTCATGGGCACATGAATCTTAAACCTTTAATCTGAAACCTCTGAGAAACACTGGTCTAAATCAGTTTTAGAGGAGCATTAGAGGCAGAAAACTTTCTGCAGTAAGTTTATTCAACAGCATGAGACATCAAGATAGTTAGTGTAGGCCAAGAATTAAAAACTGAAAGCCCATAATCCAAATTCAGCCCACATATATGCTTTATTAGGCTTGCATAGTGTTTTAAATATTGAGAAATTTAAAATGAAAATCCAGATTTTCTGATTTCCTTAGGAAAAAAAATGAAAAGTTTTGGCCAAACTGGAACCATATTCACATATAAGAACAAAGAATAGGATAGACTGTCAGTTTCAGACAAAGGTGAGCCCACAATTACCTTTCATTCAGCCGTCTTTGCCCACTGTCATTATTACCTTTCTGGTCTCAAACAGACATTTGAGACTGCTACCCTTGGAACTGACTCTGCTTCATGGAAATTTAACAGGGACTGAAGAGAGAGAAACAAGACAGCAGCCAACATGGAATGTGGAGTTAATGGGAGAACTCTGAATATGTCTTTGTCTGTGAAATAAATACTAATAAAAAGTAAGAGTGTGTAAACGTGGGAGAGAGAGGGGAACAGGGAACATAATTCTGGGGGGAAAAAGATATCAAGATCACAGAAGGGCTTAGCCCACCTCTTGTTCTGAGGAAGGATAGAATGGTAAGGTGTGTTCAGATACAGATAATTGTTCAGGTTCTCATAGGTAAACTAAAGAGTTTCTGTCTGAGAACCTCAATACTGTCCACACAGTGGCAGGCAAGATCATCTGCTGAGAGTAAAGCAGTAATGACCGGAATTTCAGAAGAGAGGTGAACATTTAGAACAGCAACCCACAATGGGTAACAGAAACAGGAACTGATCAAAGCTTTAGATGAATTTTCACATGATCTGGAGAGCCCCACTGAAGTTGGGGAGCAGAACAGAGAAATAGCAAGCTTCATGAGTATGATGAACTCGGGTCCTTCCTTGCGGATGACCATAGCAGGAATGAGAAGCGAATGTTTGAACGGACCAGAGTTTGCAGGCCGAATACAGAAAAAAGTCAGGATGCTATGAGTGTTCATAAGAGTGGCTGAAGTGACCCACCATGAGGTCCTGGCTAAACTACAACTGAAGGAAAACTCTTCGAGCATTAATAAACTTAGAGAAAAAAGAGGAACTAAGGAGACAGAGGTGACAGTAACTCCAAGAAGTAGATTTAAAGAGCCAATAAATAGTCACTGGTAGATTCAGGTATTGAATTTAAGGCCGTCTGATCCCAAAACCTATATGCTTTCTGCTATAACTCACCATTTCTATAAGTTACATAAAAATATAAGGACAAATCTCCATTTTTCTGAAATGGCACAAGTGGAGTCTATTTGCTCTGGCATCCCTGGAGGGAATCACTAGGTCATCCATATGTTGTTAAATAAGTAGAGTGCTTTCACTTCTGTTGACTCCTCTGCTTCCACTTGATTTCATATTTCCTCATGCCAGCTGTTTCCTATATTCTATTAAAGTCTTCAAAGTAAGACAGAAGCAAGGATATTTATGTATTATCATCTGTAAACCTGCCAGTTCAAAAGAGGACAAATAAACAACTGTTATACAAGCTCCACATGTTTTAAGAGAGGCAGAAGTGTCAACACTAATATTTCTGGCTTCAAATTACCACCTTTGTAATTGTAAAATGCTCTATTGTGCACCCTGCAGATTCATTAAGCGATCATGATGATAATAATAACCATTATTTTTATTCTTAACACTGAAACATTTGAGGCTTTGGCGTGTAAATACTAAAAAAGCACTACCTGATATTAGGTCCACTGAATGTCAAAGAATAAGTGACTTTAAATATATACTTAGTCTCATCTTACCAGTAATTATTATTGTCACTAAAACCAATTTATGGTGCTTCTTTTCCAAACAACTCCTTGAAGCTTTATTTTACCTCATTTAGTTTACATAAGTGATTAGCAAATGTCATTGTTATGTATATTATTCAGTCAATTACCTAACAATTTAAAACACAGTAAGTGCAGACTTGGGAAGAGTATAATTCACAATATTGTAATAGGTTTGAAACACTAACAGAGCAAAACTTTCAGTAAGTGCTAAGTTTTCTTTAATTCTGCTCTAACAGTTGAGGACAAATGCTTAATTGAAGGCGGCAAGAATGAGCCAAAAAGAAAGACTTTAGCAATGGGGAAATATGTTCTAGGCCCTATTCACCTCAGAAAGTACATTTCCCTACCTAAAATTGGAGAATGGGAAGATAAAAGTCATTTAGGAGTTCATAAACCCATTCTTACTACAATGGTAGAAAGTCTTTTGAGAAAGCAATAACAGTGTTTACAAATTATTTTCCTTTAAGAAATCTCAACTCCACATTAGACAATTGTGTACCATAATAAAAAGAAATAAAAATAGTTAACATTAATGGAATCTATTTGGTTAGTTCTTTGTAGTAGAGTAACACCCATCACTGAACTTGAATTGCAACTAGTTGCATAAAAACATGCCAGGACACACTGCAGTTAGTATGTCAGTTTTGATGCAAAAAAAAAAAAAAAAAAAAAAAGCTTTATCCAATAAAAACCAATATAGGGTAATTGAAATACACTAACAGGGGGTATTAAACAAAATGGATGAAAGAGGGACCTATTCCATACACATATTCTATCTGCCACTTGACAGCTTTGCATCCATAGCCTAATGAGAAGGGGCTGCTGGTCAACACCAAACCAATACTCTTCCTTGGATATTCTGGTCCATAAAAGGACTTCAGTGTACTTAAATGTCTTCTGGAATAAAAGCAGATTGAATGGATGACTGTATTGGTCTATGTCTAAGTGTTCTCAGTTTGGCTGTTTAAAACAAATTTGCAGCTTACTAGAACAGATTAAGTTCTTCTTAGCTAATTCTTTTACTGTTTTACTATGTGCTAAAAGAGAACTTCAAGTATTCATTAACAATAATTATAATATCTGGACAGTATTTTTGTATTAGTCTCACTTTTTGTATTTTTTAATTGAGCCAAATGACTCATATTGCCATTCCTAGACCCTTTGATTTGTATTCATCCAATAAGTAGATCTCTTCATAGCATTGATAAGCAACCTGATTTTGATTTGGATGAGCCTCCTTCTGCTCAAGATGCTGTGTTTACCACTGTAAAGTTAAAATAGTTATAAAATACAATTCTTGCATTCAAAGAACTTACAATATCATACTGGTAATAAATTGTTTCTATAAACAAAGACACAGACAGAGGAGGCTTCTGCCCATTTCTCTGACTCTATCTCTCACTGTAGAATTATATCTATGCTTTGAGAATACAGGAGTACTCATAGTTAACCCAAAAAGTTGTGCTACTTCAAGTCTCTATGACACCATTTACACAGCCAATTCTGCCAAGAATACCCTTCTCATTTTTTCCACCTATACCTTTACCCTATGCACTTTTAACACTTCTAACTAGAGAAGTTGCCTCATCAGTGAAGCCAATTTTTATTTCTAATACAAGAAATGACTATTTTATCTCCTCTTCCTCCATGATATCCTATACTGGCTTCTGTCACACACCCAAAGTTTACAGACTCACACATTCCAGGCAACTAATAGAGGTGAGGGACATAACAACGGTAAAAGAAACAAATAGAGACTCTAGTGAATTGGGCAAAGTACCTAAATAAAGTACTGCCATTAATTTTATTTAATTGTCTGCATGTCAAACAAGGTACAAATAAAACTTAACCTATGATCCCTTCATTTTGGAATGTATAATGTATCTAACTTTGCTTCATTTACAAGAGTATAGCTTTCTCCTCCCCAAAATATAACAGTTCTTGAAGGACAAGACTGTGTCATAATCACCTCTATTTTCCCAACTTCTAACACAGTGCCTAATACATATTAAAAACTACCTGAATATCTCTTAAATGTATGGATGCAGTATTAGTCACTAGAAAGTGCTAGAGCTTTGTCCATATTGTTTGAAGTTTTTATGTTTTACCTGGGGAAAAGATTTTCTGAGGACACACTGTACAATTGTTGATGAGAGATACTTTCTACAACTAGCTGTCTTAGCCTGTTTTGTATTGCTACAACAAAACATCCGAGACAGTATAATTTATAATAAAATAAAATTTTGGGAGTTCATGGTTCTGGAGGCTGGGAAGTCCACAATCAAGGGGCCACCACTGGTGAAGGCCTTCTTCCTGTGTCGTTCCATGGCAGAAGACAGAAGGGCAAAACAGAGCAAGAACAACAGAGGGCAAGAGGGGATCACACTTACTTTTATAGGAAACTCACTCCCACAATAATGACATTAGTCCTTTCATGAGGGTAGATCCCTCATGACCTAAACAGTTCCCACTAGGCCCCACTTCCCAACATACGGCATTTGGAATTAAGTTTTCCAGTCATGAACTTTGGGGAACCTAATCAAACTATAGCAATAACTAAACTAAGCTACAACTTTCATTTTAAGATTCCAATAATAAGTAGAGCAGTCACCAAAAAAGTGAAGCTGTATCCTTTGCCTTTATAATTGTTTTTAAACTTCACATCCTCCAAAACAAATTTGTTTAAAACAACAAAAAATACAATAAATTAGGAGAGAATCAAGTTCTACATTGGTTCTGCTCATGTTTAGAAGAAATGTTAAGACGAATGGATAGTTGGATAATTTTTTTAAAACAAAGACTTAAAATATGCTGAGATTTCAGCAGCACAGATGTATATAAAACAGGGACTATATGTGGCCACTCATTCTTCTTTGTAATAGTAGAGATACTATATTCAACAAAATTAGTCCTTGGAATCCCAACAGAGGTAGATTATCCAGTTTCCTAGGAGATACTTCCCAAAGTAAGTGATCGTGTGAATGCCAAAGTGATAAGTACCACCTAAAAATCCCATAAATAAAATGTAGAAACTGCCTTTTCAAAAAGTATTATAACAGTGAGAAAACGACGACAATGAGATCTGATCTAGGGAACCCAAAACCTACCTCTTGTCTTTTGCCTCCATGGTTGCCTCAATTATTCCTGGAATTAAGATAGTTTAAATGATAATACCTCTTCCTCAAAACTCAACCACCTTTGTAAAGATAATGAGACACAACCAGGCTAGGAGGAGGAGGAGGAGCCTGAATGGAGGTCTTGCCTGTATCCATGGCATAGATGAGGTTACTGACAGTAGAAAGGATAGGCCAGCATGTAGGTGAGTGCAGATAATTCCTACCCTCCAGGCCTCCCTGTTACATGGGTGAAAGCCTCGTTGGCACCCATGGGAGGCACCCTGCTGAGGTCACTGGGACTCGGGGACATTACGATGAAAGGAAAAGGGGGATACCTTTTTTCCTCTCTCTCTTGTACCCTGGGTATTCGCTGGGAAGAACAGGGAACTAAGGGATGCCTTTTTCCCCTCTTTCCAGATGGTAACCAGCCATCTTCAGTCTGCATATCTCTTGAATCCATCCTGAATCACTGAGACTCCACTGACAGGGGAAAAAAAAAAAAAAAAAAAAAGCCCTTCTTTCTCCCTTTTTGTCCTCTGTTCTCTTTTCACAGATGAGTAATTGTGTCCCATTACCATAGGACACTCTCCCTTTGATGCATCCCCCAAAGCGGGAAAGGTTCAATTCTCCCCAACCTTAAACTACTTGGCTTAAAATTGAGCTTGGGGGAAGGGAACACAGAAGCCTGACATGCCACAAAAGGGTAAAAGTTCTTGCCAGTCAGACTTCTAGCCACTCTCTCCCTGTGAAAACTGCTAAAAGAAATGGTAACAATCACTATTTATATCCTCTGTAAAGTTCTGATTAATGGACAAAGGGATTTGTGAGGCTAGTCTTAAGCTGTAGTGAATCTGTTGTACTGTGTGCTAAGAATTTGTCTTTCCGTATCTTTCTATCAGAAAGAGGGGTATGTTAGGAGAGAATGCAGGCCTAGGGCCCCATAAGCCTACTGTTTAAGCCAGGCTGGAAAACCGGTCAGTAACAAACTCTGCTACAGGTCTCTGAAGAAAAAAATTGGATGAGGTCTCCATCTTGTTTTATGTCCTTGGGAGCTTGCCGTTGTAACCATGTGGCAGTACTTTCTTCTGGTCTATGCCAATTTACAGTGGAGACCTGGGTTCAATCCTGGCTTAGGAAATGAGTACTTTCTGGTTAATATCTGTGTGACTTTCACCATATGCTGATTCTCTTTCAATCCATGAACAACCTCCAGCTTCCTTTCTTAAATCTTCCTTTCTCTGAGCTACCTTTAAAGATTCTAGATTGTGTAGAAACTGCTTACCACCTCTTTGAAAATACCTAAGTCATAACCTTTGTTGAGACTTGTCGGTTTCACCTGTGAGGTTACTTTTGGTAAAGTCTAAAAGCCAGAAATATTGGCCACTTGGCATGGCTAATGTCAGGTAATAATGGATTTTAAAGAATTTTTAAGAGCACTAGGGTTAAAAGTCAGCTTAATTAAAAGTGGATATCCAAGCTATAGGTATATGTAAAATGCCTTTATGTCTTTTCTCTTCTTGGATTTTATTTTACTGGAAAAAATGTTTTTTTCTTCTCCGTCACCTGAATTATTTTTCTCCATTTTGTTTTGCCACCCTTAATGCACACGAGTGGCCGTAAGATAACTTCTGAGAGCATGGGACTCCTTGGGAAAAACAAAGGAGGTGGCACTGACCCTATTTTGGAAAAAACTTCTGTTTTTCTTATGGAATCCCAGGAATGAAAAATTGATACATCCCTCTCAAAATTCATTTTTGTCTTCCAGCTATACCTGCTTATTAGGTCCTAGAAACTGCATGCTTTCCCAGCCCTGCTTTTTGAAGGGCTGTACGGGCTGTACCCTGACTCCAGTAATCCAATTAGAAGACTAGCAAATAAAAAAATCTTACAACTACTGAATCTTCTTCTGTCTGTGTAGTTTTATATGTGTTATGTGTCTGATGTTTACATTTTAAAAAGCTCTAATTAATTGGTTTAAACAAAACAAGCACTTAGATCAAATATTTTTAAAGAAAAAATAAAAGCTGTAATGCCTTTTAGTTCATTTGACTAATCTTTAAGAAATAAAAACAGTTTTGCCGGGCGCGGTGGCTCACGCCTGTAATCCCAGCACTTTGGGAGGCCAAGGCGGGCGGGATCACAAGGTCAGGAGATTGAGACCACGGTGAAACCCCGTCTCTACTAAAAATACAAAAAAATTATCCGGGCGCAGTGGCGGGCGCCTGTAGTCCCAGCTACTCGGGAGGCTGAGCCAGGAGAATGGCGTGAACCCGGGAGGCGGAGCTTGCAGTGAGCCGAGATCACGCCACTGCACTCCAGCCTGGGTGACAGAGCAAGACTCTATCTCAAAAAAAAAAAAAGAAAAGAAAAGAAAAGAAAAACAGTTTTAAAGATTGCTAAAATACAAATGTCTTCAAAATGTAAATATGTGGTCTAAATTATGTTCAGATATTAGATTTGCTAAATGCTTTACAGTCATAAACTGCTTCCTTTATCTTTCAAAATTGTTCAACTGGCTGGCTTTACAGTTTGGTGAGGTCTGGGGACATAGGGAATTAACCATTCCTCTAACTATCCTGGAAACAGTCAAACCTTATCTGTACCTAGTACTTAATTAAAATAACATAAAAGGTTTTACATTAAAATTAAAAATTGCTAAGAGTCACCATTATAACACATAACGGAGACTAATGAAAACAGATTAACATTCAAGGTGTGTAAGGAAAGTAAAATGTGTTTTTAGTAAAATATTTTAAGAAGGCATGGGAATATAAATTTGTGCCTAGAGGGTTAAAGGATTGTTTTAAATTAGGTAAGATAAAGCTAAAGGTTTAAACAAGTTGTGGAACGTTTATAAAAATTAATCTTGCACAAGAAATTATTTATGTGAACATATTGACTAAATTCAAAAGGGTATTATGTGGTTTTGCCATAAATGGAGCATAAAACAAAAGCACAACAAGGTTTTCTTAAGGTACTGATCTTCTCTTTAATAAAAATTTGAAAAGAGTTATAAAAGGTTTATAAGAATCTCACCTCATGGTCAAACTGGTTAAGATTAGACAGAATTGGCCAGGCGTGGTGGCTCAAGCCTGTAATCCCAGCACTTTGGGAGGCCGAGACGGGCGGATCACGAGGTCAGGAGAGCGAGACCATCCTGGCTAACACGGTGAAACCTCGTCTCTATTAAGAAATACAAAAAACTAGCCGGGCGAGGTGGCGGGCGCCTGTAGTCCCAGTTACTCGGGAGGCTGAGGCCGGAGAATGGCGTGAACCCGGGAGGCGGAGCTTGCAGTGAGCTGAGATCCAGCCTCTGCACTCCAGCCTGGGTGACAGAGCGAGACTCCATCTCAAAAAAAAAAAAAAAAAAAAAAAAAAAAAAAAAAAAAAAAAAAAAAAAGATTAGACAGAATTATCTATAATGTCTTAATTATAAAAAGCTGAGGTTGACATTAATAGTCAACTAACGAAAGGGGGAAAATTGGCTTTCTCTCCTTTGAACAAGATTTACGTGTAATAGTAAAGGATAATGAAAATTTTTCATTTGCCCTGCAAATACTGAAAAAAAGATGATGATGACAGGAGACAGATTGTTTGCAAAGCTAAGTCTTCCTCTTAATGAGTAAAGGTTTTTGCCTTTTTAAAGTATCTTTGAGTCATCATTTTGGCTAAATAACTTATGGTAATCTGGTATTCTATTTCATAATGTCAAGTGTTTTAAACCTCTAATATGTTTAACAGGCTTCCCAAAATCAAATTTCAGCTTCAAAAATTGTCTTTTCTTACTCCTAATTTTGGATGCCACAGAGGGTCCCCTGGAGCATCCAAAAAGAGTTAAACAGGATTATGTGACATGTTTAGTTACATGGATTGCCAAAATAAAAATAATGTTTAATCTTCTTCAGGTTGTATTTTAGTGAATACTACTAATATATGTTCCAAAATTTTCTGGAATTTCTAAAATTCTAATGTCTGAGTATATGTTATCAATCATAATTAATGTTATTATGTTGTTGTATGTTGTTATTGTAAACAGAAATAACCAAATTTGTCAATCATGCTTTTTATTGTAAATACCCTGCACATTTTTATTCACAGACAATTGTTGTCTTGCTTTGATCCTTTTCAAAAGATGGTTTTTAATCAGTTATAGGACTTTGAGAGGTGCTCTTAAGTGCAGGTTCCTGATATCTCTGGGGATTGTGACGTTGGAATAATGGAAAATCATTCAGGACTCATGAAGAGTTGAAATGTTCATGAATATCAAGCAGAACAAGAGTTAACTGAGTGGACTGAACTAACAGAAAACTACAGTAATTCTTTTTAGCTTTATGCTAAAAACATTGCTGATCCTTTTTTTGTTTTTCAGAGTCAAGGAAACCTTTCTCTTGAGCTATCCATAGCTTTTAACAATTGAGTAAGGTATCATTCTGTGAACAAAATTTGGAACATATCTGTTTCTCTCTCTGCCTGGCTTCTCCAGAATTCAGAAACTTTGTGAGTATTCTTAACTTATGGCAATATAGTTATTTGCATCAGTGCAATAAGAATACATTTTCTTTTGCAACAAGACAGAACTGCAGAAACTGGTTGTTTTACTGAGGCTTTGACTGGAATGGCATGCTTTCTTTTAGGAAATCAAGCTTGACTTGCAGAGTCAATAAAAGTCCTTTTGGAAAACTGGCCTCATACCTTATCTGCACAGTCCCCATACAGGGTTCCTAACCTGTGATGAGTAAAGAAAGTCACTTTCTAACAGGTCCAGGAGCCTCAAGCTATCTTGGGACCTTAAGAAGAGAGGAATTTACCCAACTCATAGGTATTTGAGGGTACAAACCCATAGCTGGGCTTGGCTTTAAAAGGTCCCACCTGAGATTTCTTGTGGAACAGAGTTCCATCAAAGCAACTTTAAAAGCCTATGTGAAAAACAGTTATTTTTGCTACACTTTATGCAAATAATCAGGCCAAGTATAAGACTAAAGTTTATTGTGAAAACAACTCGGTCCTATCATGATTTTCTTCTGACAAAAATGAGGAATTATGTTTCAAAACTTATGCACTTATTCAATTCTAGTGACATTAGTTGTTTTAAGTTTTTAATGTACATTTTACACTAACCCTGATTATTCCTGTGAATCAACCAGTGATCTCTGGCTGTAGCTCAAAAGAAACAAAAGGTAGAGATAATGTAAATATCCAGATCAATATTGTAACTCTGAGCAATTATCCTACAAATTCTGCCAGGTAATAGTAAATAAGTTGCCCATAACCTGGAGGTTTATTTCCTTGGGAAAATAAGACAAAGGGAGCTAACTGAAGCCAAGCCCCATGAACCCAAATCTTAGCAGGCATAACTATCACCACCAGTTATCTGGGTGTCCCAGCAGCCTCAGGATTTTAAAGCTTACCCCCCTAAGTCCTTTACCCCCTTTTTTCATTTTGATACATATCTTCTAAATAACCTGGTTTGTCTCTTCTTGCCTTCAGGCCACGAAACTCCAAATGGTGATGAAACCAGAGCCTCAGACAATGGCTCCCTTTTACTATGGACCCTTAGATAGGCCTCTGGATCGGGAGATCTGACTACCATGTTCCCAAAACAGTACCCCTTCAACAGGAAGCAGTCAAGATCAGTTTTTATCACTATTCTAACAACAGTTAGATGTACCTCTTCAGAGGGCAGGAGGCAGAGAAATAATTAGGCAGATAGGCTTGGGTCCCCAGTGAAACCCCACTTTCAAGCCAAAGACAATCCCAAGTAAATCCTTGCACCAGAGTGAGAGACTGTCTTCCTGTTTGGTGCACTTTCCTCTGATTGATCCCCACCCTTAACCTATTTCACATATATCTACCCTTCTCTAATTTTTTTGTTTTACACTGTTATGACCTCCTTTGAGTCCTGCCTTTGTTTTAACGTTTTTGCATACTCAACCAATCAGCACACACTGCCCTATTCTGAGCCCATGAAATGCCCCAGACTCAGCCACACTGAGAGAGAAACCACCCAACTGCAGGGGTGGGGGACTACCCTCTGCATCCCCTCTCCACTGAGAGGTGTTCCAGTTCTCAATAAAATTCTTCACCCATCTGCACACTTCAATTGTCAACACATCTTCATTCTTCTCAGATGCACAACAAGAGCTCAGGAACTACCAAACCCAAGTGCAAGCTATAGCACAGGCCATCTGAGTGAACAAGGCACCTTCAGCAGCAGGCCCAGGGCCAAGTGAAGCCCAGGCAGGGGGTGCGTCACCAGCCATGGAAGACCTCGGTTGGCAAAGTGGCCAAGAAGAATCCTGAATCATTTCCATGCATTTAAATTACCTGGTCCTTGAAGGCACTTAAGTTTGAAATCCTTGAGTGAAAGAATAAGAATGAGCATTTATATTTACAAAAATAAAGATATGAATTCTAGATTCATGTATTAGCTGTGTCCTAATTAGCAAAGGGTTAAATTCTTTATGCCTCAGTTTCTGCAGGGCAAACTACATTATTTCACAGGATTTCTATAAAGACACAATGAGAAAATGTTTACAAATGACCTGGAGCACAAGATGTACTAAAAAGTCACTATTCATACATCATCTTAACTTGGATTCCCCATAAAGCAGAGCCGAAGGCAAAGCTGTATAATATATTTGGGAAGTAATTCCAGAGAGCATGAGGAAGATAGGTGTGGGGGATGAGAGAGAGAAAGCAAATATAAGAATGTGATGATATTGAGCTGTCCATCATTAACAGGCAACTGATACTCAATTCTCTGGGATCTCATAAGAACATTTCTAAAATGCATTTCAGAATTCTCCACTTGGTGTACAAAGGAGGGAAGTATTTAGCCATAGGTTCCTGTCCCTCATTATTCACTGGTGATCATATCAACAATGACTCAGCCACACTTCCATGTTGCACACACGTGAATGCTGAGAAGATGTCCTTGATATCAAAGAATATACAGAGAAGGCAGCAAGAGGTATGTAGTATGGCCCTAAAGGAAGACACTGTCAGGTTGCACCAACATGTAACCAGACAAAGTCTGCTAGAGCTGGTTACCACAGTAGTGTCTGGAGTAAGACACATGGCTGAGAATATGGCACACAAAATTATAATAATGATACATAATTTGCCATATGGTTCCCCAGCTTGTTGGATACTTCTTCATAAGAGCTTGGATGTAAATCATGGCAAAAAGTACCATAAAAGAAAAAAAAATACTCAGATGCAGAATACATATTCTACACTTATTAATTTTTTGCTACCTAAAATGTGCAATTTTTTAATACCACTTCATTTGTTTCATTATTTTACTATCTTGTTTTTAATTTTTGGAGATACAGTGTGTATATATTTATGGAGTAGATGAGATATTTTGATACAGGCATGCAATGTGTAATAATCACGTCATGGAAAACAGGGTATTCATCCCCTCCAGCATTTTATTAGTCTATTCTCACGCTGCTATGAAGAAATACCTGAGACTGGATTATTTATAAAGAAAAGAAGTTTAATTGACTCACGGTTCTGCAGGGTGAGGTGGCCTCAGGAAAATTACAATACTGGCAGAAGGGGAAGCAAACACGTCCTTCTTCACAGGGTGGCAGGAAAGAGAAGAATGAGTGCCCAATGAAGGGGGAACCCCCTTATAACACCATCAGATCTCATGAAAACTAATTACCTATCATGAAAACAGGATTGGAAAACCACCCCCATGATTTAATTATCTCCACCTGGTCCCTCCCACAACACATGGGGATTATGGAAACTACAATTCAAGATGAGATTTGGGTGGGGACACAGCCAAACCACATCAAACATTTATCCTTTATTACAAATTATATAATTTATCTATATAGTTACTTTTAAATGCACAATTAAATTAGTATTGACTATAGTCGCCCTGCTGTGTTATCAAATAATAGGTTTTACTCATTCTAACTTTTTCTTGTATTGATTAATCATCTCCACCTCCCCTCACCTAAATACCCTTTCCAGTCTCTGGTAACCAACATTCTATTCTTATGAGTTCAATTGCTTTGATTTTTAGACCCTACAAATAAGTGACATGTGAGGTTTGTCTTTCTGTACTTGGCTTATTTCACTTAATGTAACAACCTCCAGTTCCATCAACATTGTTGCAAATGACAGGATCTCATCCTTTTTATGGCTGAATAGCACTCCATTGTGTTAATATACCACATTTTCTTTATCCATTCATTTACTGATGGGCACTTGTTTCCAAAAGTTGGCTGCTGTTAACAGTGCTGCAACAAACATGGGAATGCAGATATCTATCTCTTTGATATGCTGATTTCTTTTGGGTATATACCGAGCAGTGATATTGCTGGATTGTATGGTAGTTCTATTTTTAGTTTTCTGAGGAATCTCCAAACTGCTGTCTATGATGGTTGTACATACCTTTCTACCAACAGTGTACAAGGGTTCCCTTTTCTCCACATCCTTGACAGCATATGTTGTTGCTTGGCCTTTAGATAAAATTTTTACTGGGGTGAGATGATATCTCACTGTAGTTTTGATTTGTATTTCTCTGATGACCAGTGATATTCATCACCTTTTTTTTTTTTTTTTGAGACAAGGTTTTGCTCTGTTGCCCAGGCTGGAGTGCAATGGCACAATCTCAGTTCACTGCAACTGCCTCCCAGGTTCAAGCAATCCTCTTGCCTCAGCCCTCTGAGTAGCTGGGACTACAGACATGTGCCACCATGTCCAACTAATTTTTTTTATTTTTAGTAGAGACAGAGTTTTACCATATTGCCTGGGCTGGTCTCCAACTCCTGAGCTCAAGTGATCCACCCAACTCAGCCTCCCAAAGTGCTGTGATTATAGGTGTGAGCCACTGTGGCCAGCCTGTTGACCACGTTTTCATATGTCCGTTTGCATTTCTGTATCTTATTTTGATAAATATCTACTTAAATCTTTTGCTCATTTTTAAATCAGATTATATATTTTCCTGTTTGAGTTCCTTATATATTCTAGCTATTAATCCTGTCAGATGGGTAATTTGCAAATATCTTCTCCCATTCTATGGGTCATCTCTTCACTTTGTCAATTGTATCCTTTGCTGTACAGAAACTTTATCTTGATGTGATTCCATTTCCCCATTTTTGCTTTGGTTGCCTGTACTTGTGGGGTGTTATTCAAAAAAATTTTGCCCAGACTGATGCCCTTGAGAGTTTCTCCATGTTTTCTTGTAGTAGTTTCATAGTTTGAGGTCTTAGATTTAAGTCTTTAATCCATTTTTATTTGATTTTTGTATATGGCAAGAAATAGGGGTCTAGTTTCATTCTTCTGCATATAGATATCCAGTTTTTCATTTACTTATCCAGCACCATTTATTGAGGATACTGTCTTTTCCCCAGTGTATTTTCTTGGCACCTTTTTCAAAAATGAGTTCACTCCAGGTATGTGGATTTGTCTCTGGGTTCTCTTTTCTGTTTCATTGGTTTATGTGTCCGTTTTTATGCCAGTACCTTGCTGTTTCAGTTACTAATGCTCTACAGTATGATTTGAAGTTAAGTAACATGCTTCCTTCAATTTTTTCTTTTTGTTCAGGGTAGCTTTGACTATTCTGAGTACTTTGTGATTCCATATAAATTTTAGAATTTTTTTTTCTATTTTTGTGAAGAATGTCATTGGGGATTAAAATGAATCTGTAGATTGCTTCAGGTAAGGTATTAATCGGGGTTCTCTAGAGGGACACAAATAATGGAAGATACATATGTATTTATATTTATGAGTTCACTAAGTATTAACTTATGTGATCACAAGGTGCCACAATAGGCCATCTGCCTACTCACTGAGGAGCAAGGAGAGCCAGTCCAAGTTCCAAAACCAAAGAACCTGGAGTCCAACATTGGAGGGCAGGAAGCATCCAGCATCGGAGAAATATGTGGGCTGGGAGGCTATGCCAGTCTCTCTTTACACATTTTTCTGCCTGCTTATATTCTAGCCACACTGGCAGCTGATTAGATTGTGCCCACCCAGATTAAGTATAGGTCTGCCTTTCCCAGCCCACTGCCTCAAATGTTAATCTCCTTTGACAACACCCTCATAGACACACCCCAGGATCAATACTTTGTATCCTTCAATCCAATCAAGTTGACACTCAGTATTAACCATCACATGTAGTATGGACATTTAAAAAATATTAATTCTTCGCATCCACGAACATGAGATACCGTTCCATTTTGGGGTATCCTCTTCAATTTCTTTCATCACTATATTATAGTTTTCATTATAGAGATCTTTCGCTTCTTTGGTTAAGTTAATTCCTATATATTTACTTATATTTGTGACTACTGTAAATTGGATTACTTTTTAAAATTTTTTTCAGATTGTTCACTGTTGGCATATAGAAGTGCTACTGAGTTTTGTATGTTTGTTTTGTATCTTGCAACTGTACTAAATTTGTTTTTCACAGTTCTAATAGTTTTTTGTGGGTTCATTTTAGGTTTTTCCAAATGTAAGATTTTATCATCTGCAAACAATAATAATTTGACTTATTTTCCAATTTGGATGCCCTTTATTTCTCTTTTCTGCTCTAGATAGGACTTACAGAACTATGTGCAATAATAGTTGTGAAAGTCAGCATCTTTGTCTTCCAGATCTAGGAGAAAAGACTTTCAGTTTTTCCCCATTTGAAATGATATTAGCTGTGGGTGTGTCACATATGGTTTTTATTATGTTGAAGTATGTTCCTCCTATATTCAGATTTTTTAGTGAACTTCAATTTTTAGAGCAATTCAATTGCTGCTGAAAGAGCATTTGATCAATTTTAGGATCCCTATCATAAAGGGGGATGCATAAAGGGATGCTAAAATTAATCAAATGCTTTTTCAGCAGCAATTGAAATCATATGGTTTTTGTCCTTCATTCTGTGATATGACATGATATATCACATTGATTTGTGAAGTTGAACCATCCTTACATCCTTGTGATAAATACTACATGGTCATGATGAATGAGCTTTTTAATGTACTGTTGAATTTGGTTTGCTAGTATTTTGTTGAGAATTTTTGCATCAATAGTCACCAGAGATATTGGTCTGTAGTTTTATCTTTCGATGTGTCTTTGTCCAATTGTAGTATCAGGATAATACTGGCTTCATAGATTAAATTTGAAACTACCCCCTCCTCCTCTATTTTTCAGAACAGTTTGAATGGGATGGGTATTAATTGTTCTTTAAATGCTCTGTAGAATTCAGCAGTGATATCATCAGGTCCTGGGCTTTTCTTTACCAGAAGACTTTTACTCCTTTGATAGTCTGTTGTTATTGGTCTGCTCAGGTTTTGAATTTCCTCATGGTTCAACCTCGGTAAGTTAGATGTGTTTAGGAAATTATCCATTTTTTTTCTAGATTTCCAAATTTATTGGCATATAGTCATTCACAGTGACCACTACATTCATAGTAACCACAAATCCTTTTAATTTCTGTAGAATTCATTTTAATGTTTCCTTTTTCATCTCTGATTTTATTTGGGTGTCCTCTCTTTTTTTCTTAGTTCATCTGGCTAAAAGTTGGTCAATTCTATCCATCTTTTTTTAAAAAACAACTTTTAGTTTGTTTTTTTAATTTTCATTTCAAATTGATTTATGTTCTGACCCTTATTCTTTCTTGTAAATTTGGTTTCTGTTTGCTCTTGCTTTCCCAGTTATTTAAGATGAATCTTTAGGTTATTTATTTGAAGTTTTTCTTCTATTTTGATGTAGGCACTTATAGCTATAAATTTCTCTCTTAATACCACAATGTTTTGTTATATTGTGTTTCCATTGTCACTTGTTTCAAGAAATTTTTCTATTTCCTTCTTGATTTCTTCATTGACCCACTCATCATTCAGGAGTATATTGTTTAATTTCAATTTATTTGTACATTTTCCAAAATTCTTCATTATTGATTTCCAGTTTTATTCAATTATAGTCAAAGTATTTGATATTATTTCAATTTTTTTAATGTTTTAAGACTTGGTTTGTGACCTAACATATGGTCTATCCTTGAAATGGATTCATTTTCTGAGGAGAAGAAAGTATATTCTGTAGCCATTGGATGAAATGTTCTGTAAATAGCTACTTGGTTCATTTGTTCTATCGTGCAGATTAAGTTTAATGTTTCTTTATTGGTTTTCTGTCTGGGAGATCTGTTCGACACTGAAGTTTGAGGTGCTGAAGTCTCTAGCTATTATTGTATTGGGAAATATATCTCTCCCTAGCTCTAATAATATTTGCTTTCTATATCTGAGGGTTCCAGTGTTGGGTGTGTGTATATATTTATCATCATTATATCTCTTGCTGAATTGACCCCTTTATCATTATATAATGATCATCTTTGTCTCTTCTTACAGTTTTTGTCTTGAATTCTGTTTTGTCTGATATAAATATAACTACTCCTGCTTTTGTTTTTCAGTGACATGAAATATCTTTTTCTATCTCTTTTAGTCTATGTATTTTCATAGGTGAAGTGTGTTTCTTGTAGGCAACAGGTAATTGTGTCTTTTGACTGTAGAGTTTAATCCATCTACATTCAGTGTTATTATTGATAACTAGGGACTTACTCCTATCTTTTGTTTTCTGATTGTTCTGCAGCCATCTCTCTCTTCTTTCCTTCCTTCCTGTCTTCCTTCTTCCCTTCTTTCCCATATTCATTTTAGAAAAGGTGATTTTCTCTGGTGTTATGCTTTAATTTCTTGCCTTTTATATTCTGTGTATCTTTTGTGTGTTGATTTGACATTACCATGAGTCTTGCAAATACCATCTTATAACCCATTATTATAAACTGATGAAAACAACACTCATTGCATAAACACATGAACAAACACACAAAAAGGAACTAATAAAAAACTCTACACTTTAACTTCATCCCCCACTTTTTAACTTTTGGTTGTTCCTCTTTATGTCTTATTGTCTTATCTATGTTTTGAAAAACTGTTATGGTCTTTATTTTTCATTGGTTTATCATGTACTCATTCTATGTAACAGTTTACATACTACAATTACAGTGTTACAATATTCTGTATTTTTCTGTGTGCTTACTATTACCAAGGAGTTTTAACCCATCAGATAATTTATTCTTGCTCATTAACATCCTTTTCTTTCAACCTGAAGAACTCCCTTGAGCATTTCCTGTAGGACAGGTTGAGAAATAAAATACTTCACCTTTTGTTTTTGTGAAGAGATATTTATTTTTCCTGCATGCTTAAAGAATATTTTCACCAGATATACTACACTCTGGTAGAAGATTTTTTTTCCTTCAGCATTTTAAATATGTCATATGATTCTCTCCCAGCCTATAAGGTTTCCACTGAAAATTCTGCTGCCAGTATGTTGTTTCTTTTCTCTTGCTGCTTTTAGGATCCTTTCTTTACCCCTGTCCTTTGGGAGTTTATTAAATACCTTAAGGTAGTCTTCTTTAGATTAAATCTGGTTGATGTTCTATAACATACTTTTATCTGAATGCTGATCTCTCTCTCTCTAGGTTTTAAAAGTTCTCTGATATTATCCCTTTGAATATACTTTACCCCATATCTCTCTCACTACCTCCTTTTTAAGGCCAATAAATCTCACATTTGCCTTTTAAGACTACTTTCTAGATCTCGTAGGTGTACTTCCTTTTTTCCTTTTTTCCTATGTATTTTCAAATAGTCCGTTTTCAAGCCCATTAATTCTTTCTTCTGCTTGATCAATTCTGCTATTAAGAGACTCTGATGCATTCTTCAGCATGTTAATTGCATTTTTCAACTCTAGAATTTCTGCTTGATTTTTTATAATTATTTCTATCTCCCCCTTAAATTTATCTAATAGAATTTTGCATTCCTTCCCTTTGTTATCTTGATTTTTTTTTTTTTTTTTGAGACAGAGTCTTGCTCTGTTGCCCAGGCTGGAGTGCAGTGGTGCAACCTCATTCACTGCAACCTCCACCTCCTGTGTTCAAGCGATTCTCCTGCCTCAGCCTCCCGAGTAGCTGAGACTACAGGCGCCTACCACCACACCCAGCTAATTTTTGTATTTTTAGTAGAGACAGGGTTTCACCATATTGGCCAGGCTGGTCTCGAACTCCTGACCTTGTGATCCACCCACCTCAGCCTCCGAAAGTACTGGAATTACAGGTGTGAGCCACTGCACCTGGCCATTATCTTGAATTTGAGTTTTTTCAACACAGCTATTTTGAATTCTGTCTGAGGTCACATATCTTTCTCTGGGATTGGTCACTGGTACCTGAGTTTGGGGGAAGGGTGGCACAAGCACTCCCTTGGCTGTGCCAGCTGGTATCTTCCTAGGTCACATGCCACCCTAGTCCACTGGCTCTAAGTCCAGTCCTAGGAGTTTCCTAGGAATTGCAGTCCTTGTGTCCTAGATTGCCTTTCCAGTTTACCTAGGACCCCAGAGCACTTTGGCTCACAGTGGCAAGGTTTGCAAAAAATTCTAACTGCTGGAATGAACAATTCTCTTCTGGCTAGGACTGGTCCAAATGCTCCTTCTGTGCAAGGGCACTGTCTGAGCCCAGCATGGCTTTGCTCTCTGCTGTGACAGGGCAGCATAGAGTTCAATGCAAAGTCCCCCAGTCATTGTCCTTTCCTTCCCCCAAATGAACAGATTCTCTCTCTGTACTGCATGGCTGCTGCCAGGGGATGGGGGAGAGGTGGTGTCAGCTATTCAAGACTGTCTCTTTTACCCTATTCAATGCCTCTTTCAGTGATATAAAGTTAAAACCAGGTACTGTGATAGCTCACCTAACTTTTGGTTCTTGTGACAGTGCTTCTCTCTGTGCAGATAGTTGTTAAAATTTGATGTTTCTGCAGGGGTACAAACGGTGTAGGCTTCTATTCTGCCATCTTGCTCCATCTGCCTCCTGCTATGTTTTGACTATGCCTAATTTCTTTCAGGCACCAGCTTTTCAACATTTATTGTTTATTCTGAGTAACATTTGATGAGGACCCATGTTCCTATTTCCTTTGTAAACACAATCAATAAATCCATTTTTATTATCTTTATCCTTCATAGAATAGCAGAGTTTAAGGGCTAATTCAACCAAACCTAGAACACAGTTCAGCCCCAAAAAAGAAATATTCATCTTGCCTTCAAGTTTCATATTGTTCCTCTGTCTTAACCTACTTCCCTCCCAACTTCCTCCTTTCTATTCCTGCAAAGTAGTTCATTTTCCTATATTGACCCTATTAATCCAATCCCTGGAAAATCTGCTTTAAGCAAGAAATGATAGCTTCCCAAGAAACAATTCAGTACCTTACAGTTAGTTTTTTAAACATAAAAATTATAATCTTATATGACCAGGGCACAAAGTAATTTGTAGACTTGTTTCCATACTCATTAGCTCGCTCTGAATGTAAGCAAGTATTAACTTATGCCTTGATTACACCTAAAAGGACATCCTACAAAGGAATAAAATATGGACCAAAGCGTTCACATTTGGCTTCTGTCCCTTGAGAATGTCCACTCCTGCTGAGGAGATACAGGCAGTTCAAAACCAGGCTAAGAAGATTTATTGGATAATATTCTAAATCTTTACTAGAAAATGACATTACCATATGTCTTCCTTCTTCTCCTTCATTCCCTAAATATATCAAAGCTTCAATATAAATAAAAAGAAAAGAGGTAGGGAGGAAGGAAATGTCTCTGAACCTTTCTGGGAAACGGGCCCTTCAACAGTCTTGACAAAGTAAACCAGTGATTTCTCTTAATAAACTGACACCCAAGCCTTCTAGAAACCATTAGAAGCAAGAAGGAAAGTCTTGTACCCACATAAAATATTTTTAAGATTATAGTAGTTCTATGAGAAATCATTTTAATCCTGACTCTTTGAGACAGAACATTCGTAGTCACCTCGATAATACCTGGTACTATATAAGACAGAACATTCTTAGTCACCTCAATAATACCTGGTACTATATAAGACAGAACATTCTTAGTCACCTCGATAATACCTGGTACTATGTAAGTCTAAACACACTACCTCTCATTTTTCACACTTGAGAAGTGCTGGGATATCAGTAAAATTTCTGGCGTGGCTGAAAATTCCACATTAGAATCAGCAGTTGCTTACTAAATGTTAGATTTGTCCCTAAGACCTCTTGAGAACTCTGGACACAGGTTTGATGCTTAATCTCTTTGGCTCAAGTACAAACTGAAAGTGAAACATCCTGGCCGGGCGCCGTGGCTCACGCCTGTATTCCCAGCACTTCGGGAGGCGGAGGCGGGCGGATCACAAGGGTCAGGAGATCAAGACCATCCTGGCTAACATGGTGAAACCCCGTCTCTACTAAAAGAAAATGCAAAAAATTAGCCGGGCGTGGTGGCGGCTGCCTGTAGTCCCAGCTACTGGGGAGCCTGGTAGTCCCAGCTACTGAGGAGCCTGAGGCAGGAGAATGGCGTGAACCCGGGAGGCGGAAGTTGCAGTGAGCAGAGATCGCGCCACTGCACTCCAGCCTGAGCAACGAAGTGAGACTTTTTTTCTTTTTTCTTTTTCTTTTTAGACGGAAAGTGAAACATCCTTAAAATCAACCTCTGCTGGGAAATACAACGCATCTTTGTTGCAACCACGCAAAATATACTCTACACTTATTTTTTTTAGTTACTGCTTTCCTATAATGCTTTTTTTAAAAGTCCTCTCTCTGACATATATGGTTTCTACTCATTTATTCTAGTCCCCAAAATAGATTATGGTTTAAAGATATGATCATTTCTGAAAATGCAATGCTCTTCTTCTATTTCAACTCTACCCTTTTCAGTTTAGCAACATAGGAAAGTGATAGCTGAATCACCTTGCAATACTGGAAGAGGTTATCCAAAATCCAGAAATAGGTTCTGATGGGCTTCCAGAACATATTAGCATAGTTTCATTTATCTTTACCATTAAATATTTAACTTTAGCTGTTCAGATCTGACTATTAGGTTTGCTAACTTGTTTCTTACAAGTTATTCTATTCTTTTTACTAAAACTACTTTGCTAAATTTTCTCTTTTGTTGTCTCTAAAAATGAAGCTGACACTTAAAAAATTCAGTTCAAAAGTAGCAATCATATGCTGCTATGGAAATGCAGGTGTGCAAGTCCACGTGCCCCCTCAAACTTTTTCTAATACATCTTGAAGAATAAAGGAGAGGATTATTTAGAATTTGCTTTAAAAGATGACTTGTAATTACAAGAATTACTTTTTATAAAAACATGTCGAAGATACTGCAGTATGACAACTCCACAGCCATTCCCCATCACTACTACTGCTTTCTTTTCTCCATATGATCAGGAAAGGTGACTTATACTCCAGCTCCAAAAACTAAAAGTTGATCAATCTAAGCTAATCATGTTGATTCAATCTCCTTTACTAATGACTGGTTTAGACATGAGCATGTGACTCTACCTTGGTCAATGAGACAAAATAAAGTCCCTGGAAAAGTTTACCTTTTTAAAAAAAAGAAATACAATTCAAACACTCTCTTCTTTCCACCCATCAATTCGTTCAAGTAGAGCTATGATGCTTGGGGTTGTTGCAGCCATCTTGAGCATATGACTTAACAATCTTGACAACCTTGAGTTACTGTATTTTCTAAACCTGAAACAGTCTTCCTGTGGATTCACTATGAGAAATAATAAATATTCTTCATTGTAAAAGCTCATTTCACTAAAAAGTATTCTGTTGCATGTAGCTGAAACCAATTACAGAGACACATAGCTCCATAGAGAGAAGAATTAAAACAATTTTTTAACATCTACTATGAGACGTTGTTTTGGATTCTTTGTGTGCTTCAATTAATTTTCAACCAAAAACTAAGTTATGTGTTATTATCATTCTCATTTTGTAGATATGAAAAATCAGAACGGAAGAGGTTAAGGCAATAGCAAAATGTTATATTGCTTATAAAGGCGACATTAAAACTCAAACACTGTCCTTTGCCAAAAACGGTCCTCTTTGTAGACACAGTTTGATGTCTTACTCTTAAAAAGGCTTATTTTTTTAAAAAAAAGATATTTTAACAAATTGAAATAAGCTCTATTGGGCACCCAATATGGAGACCAAGGGTCTACAGCCAGCTTGTTTTCCCTTCCCTTAATTATCCTGGATGGTGCTGTTATTGCTCTCTAAGGCTTTGCATTCTTTCTATTTTAGATTTCCTTTAACTTTAGGTTATAGTAAATAAAGCTGCAATTCTTTCTCTTGCTCATTACACTATGGACACAGGAGACCCTGAGCAGAACCCCTAACACAAATGGGAGTTTAAAATGCTGATGGGACAGAACGTGTCAAGGTCTCATGAGATGACCCAGTGCTTTGTTAATAACTCATCCACATTAGGGGTGGGAGAGTCCCCATTTTCAGGCTCATTTCTTGCACTTTGTTAAAGTTTTTCTCTTTGTACTGTCATCTAGGTCACACTGCCTACTCTCATGATGCCAGTGAGCATCAAGTTTAGTAAAGTCTTCTAGTGGCTGCTCTCTCAACATTTCCCTGGTGATCCAGGAGAGACTACACATCTACAGATACTGATGTAGGTGAAAATGTTGCTAGTGGTGATACTGCTTTTAAGTCTCTGACAATGAATGTAATTTAAATAGATAAAAAGTGTGTGAATGTAATATAGACAGACATAGACAGAGATACAGATAGATATAAATATATTTTGTCAGGGTTCAAAACCCAGCTTACAGCTTCCAGGTCAGGTTATATGTACTACCTAACCTTCCTAATTTGTAAAATGGAAACCATAACAACTATGATATTAAGAGAGCTTAAAATAGAGATACTTGGAGTTTAACCACAGGAGCACAGACTTCCCTTAGCTAACCCAAACCTGACCCACAAGCTTAGTCTACGCTATGTGTGACATCTTATATTCCCTTCTATCTCACGATGTTTTAATAGATTTCTCAGCTTAGGATACGACTTGTGGTTCTGGTTCAAGTATTTGCTCTGTAGAATCAATGTGATTTTAGCATTAACTTTATCTTTGCCATATTGATACTGTATGTTGGAAAAGACATTACTGCTCTAATAACCCTGAATCCATAATATAAATAGCACTTTCATAAAGACAGGAATGATTTCATGCACTGATTGGCTACAGCAAACATGCAAATATCTCAAGAATCTAAAAATAAGATCCTAAATGAAACCCTTAAAATAATAATTAAACAACCCTTTTTCTTCACTTGCTTATGGTTCCCACTGTTTGTTATGACATATGGGGTAATAAGATGATTGGAAAAAGCTGAATTAGGAAGGTATATATGAAGAAAGATTTTTCCACATAAATAAGGAGTTCCTAAAAAAAAAACCATGTGGTTATTTCAATCTATGCAGAAAAGGCTTTTAACAAAATTCAAAACCCCTTCATGTTAAAAACCCTCAATAAACTAGGTATTGAAGGAACACACCTAAAAATAATAACAGCCAACTATGACAAACCTACAGTCAACATCATACTCAATGGGCAAAAGCTGGAAACATTCCTTTTGAAAACTGCCACAAGACAAGGATGCCATCTCTTACCACTCCTATTCAACATAATATTGAAAGTCCTGGCTAGATCAATCAAACTAGAGAAAGAAATAAAGAGCATCCAAATAGGAAGAGAGGAAGTCAAACTTACAGACACCCTGCTTACAGACACAATCTTATACCTAAAAAACTCCATAGTCTCTGCCCAAAAGCTCTCTATGCGGATAAACAACTTCAGCAAAGTTTCAGGATACTAAATCAATGTACAAAACTCACTAGCATTCCTATACACCAACAACAGTCAAGCCGAGAGCCAAATCAGGAACACAATCCCATTCTCATCTGCCACAAAAAGAATAAAATACCTGGAAATAGAGCTAACCAGGGAGGTGAAATATCTCTACAAGAACCACAAAACATTGCTCGAAGAAAGCAGAGATGAATGACACAAAGAAATGGAAAAATATTCCTTGTTCATGAAGAATCAATATTCTTAAAATAACCATAATGCGCAAAGCAATTTATAGATTCAATGCTATTCCTATTAAACCACCAATGACATTCTTCCCAGAACTAGGAAAAAAACTATTTTTAAATTCACACGGAACCAAAAAAAAGCCCATATAGCCAAGGCAATCCCAAGCAAAAAAGCAAAGCTGGGGATTCCTGGGCAAGATGGCCAAATAGGAACAGCTCCGGTCTGCAACTCGCAACAAGATCAATGCAGAAGGTTGGTGATTTCTGCATTTCCAACTGAGATACCCAGCTCATCTCACTGGAACTGGTGAGATAGCGGGTACAGCCCACAGAGCACGAGCAGAAGCAGGGTGGGGTGTCACCTCACCTGGGAAACACAAGGGGGTCAGGGAACTCCCTCCCCTAGCTAAGGGAAGTTGTAAGGGATTGTGCCATGAGGAATAATGCATTCCAGTTAAGATACCATGCTTTTCCCACAGTCTTCAAAACCTGCAGACCAGGAGATTTCCTTGGGTGCCTACAACACCAGGGCCCTGAGCTTCAAGCACGAAACTGGGAGGCCCTTTGGGCAGACACCAAGCTCGCTGCAGGAGTTTTTTATCCCAGTGGCACCTGGAACACCAGCAAGACAGAACCATTCACTCCCCTGGAAAGGGGGCTGAAACCAGGGAGCCAAGTGGTCTAGCTCAGTGGATCCCACCCCCACAGAGCCCTTTAAGCTAAGATCTACTGGCTTGAAATTCTCGCTGCCAGCACAGCAGCCTGAAGTTGACCTGGGATGCTCAAGCTTGGCATCCGCCATTACTGAGGCCTGAGTAAGAGGTTTTCCGCTCACAGTGTAAACAAAGCCACCGGGGAGTTCGAACTGGGCAGAGCTCACTGCAGCTCAGCAAAGCCACTGTAGCCAGACTGCCTCTCTAGATTCCTCCTGTCTGGGCAGAGCACCCCTGAAAGAAAGGCAGCAGCCTCAGTCAGGGGCTTATAGATCAAACTCCCATCTCCCTGGGACAGAACACAAGGGGAAGGGGCAGCTGTGGGAGCAGCTTCAACAGACTTAAATGTTTTAGTCTGCCAGCTCTGAGGAGAGCAGTGGATCTCCCAGCACAGCACTCAAGCTCTGCTAGGGGTCAGACTGCCTCCTCAAGTAAGTCCCTGACCCCCATTGCCTCCTGACTGGGAGACACCTCCCAGCCGGGGTAGACAGACACCTCATACAGGAGAGCTCCACCTGGCATCTGGCAGGTGCCCCTCTGAGACGAAGCTTCCAGAGGAAGGAACTGCAGCAATCTTTGCTGTTCTGCAGCCTCCACTGGTGATACCCAGCAAATAGGGCCTGGAGTGGACCTTCAGCAAACCCCAGCAGATCTGCAGCAGAGGGGCCTGTTAGAAGGATAACTAACAAACAGAAAGAAATAGCATCAACATCAATAAAAAGGACATCTACACATGAACCACATCCAAAGGTTACCATCAAAGACCAAGGGTAGATAATAAATCCACAAAAATAAGGAAAAACCAGCGCAACAAGGCTGAAAATTCCAAACACCAGAATGCCTCTTCTCCTCCAAAGGATCACAACTCCTTGCCAGCAAGGGAATAAAACAGGATGGAGAATGAGTTTGATGAATTGACAGAAGTAGGCTTCAGAAGGTGGGTAATAACAAACTCCTCTGAGCTAAAGGAGTATGTTCTAACCCAATGCAAGGAAGCTAAGAACCTTAAAAAAAGGTTAGACTCATTGCTAACTAGAATAACCAGTTTAGAGAAGAACATAAATTACCTGATGGAACTGAAAAACAGAGCGTGAGAACTTTGTGAAGCATACACAGGTATCAATAGCCAAATTGAGCAAGCGGAAGAAAGGATATCACAGATTGAAGATCAACTTAATGAAATAAAGTGTGAAGACAAGATTAGAGAAAAAAGAATGAAAAAGAATGGAGAAAGCCTCCAATAAATATGGGACGCTGTGAAAAGATAAAACCTACATTTGATTGGTGTACCTGAAAGTGAAGGGGATATTATCCAGGAGAACTTCCCCGACCTAGCAAGACAGGCCAACATTCAAATTCGGGAAATACAGAGAACACCACAAAGATACTCCAGAAGAAGAACAACCCCAAGACACATAATCATCAGATTCACCAAGGTTGAAATGAAGGAAAAAATGTAAAGGGCAGCCAGAGAGAAAGGTAGGGTTACCCACAAAGAAAAGACCATCAGAGTAACAGTGGATCTCTCAGCAGAAACCCTACAAGCCAGAAGACAGTGGGGGCCAATATTCAACATTCTTAAAGAATAGAATGTTCAACCCAGAATTTCATATCCAGGCAAACTAAGTTTCATAACCAAAGGAGAAATAAAATCCTCTAAGCAAATACTGAGAGATTTTGTCACCACCAGGCCTGCCTTACAAGAGCTCCTGAAAGAAGCACTAAATATGGAAAGGAAAAACCGGTACAAGCCACTGCAAAAACAAACCAAATTGAAAAGACCATCAACGCTGTGAAGTAACTGCATCAACTAATGGGCAGAATAACCAGCTAGCATCATAAAGACAGGATCAAATTCACACATAACAATATTAACCTTAAATGTAAATGGGCTAAATGCCCCAATTAAAAGGCACAGACTGACAAACTGTATAGTCAAGACCCATGAGTGTGCTGTATTCAGGAGACACATCTCACAGGGAAAGATACAACATAGGTTAAAATAAAGGGATAGAGGAATATTTACCAAGCAAATGGAAAGTTTAAAAAAAAAAAAAAAAAGGCAGGGGTTGCAATCCTAGTCTCTGATAAAACAGACTTTAAACAACAAAGATCAAAAAAGGCAAAAAAGGGCATTACATAATGATAAAGGGATCAATGCAACAAGAAGAGCTAACTATCCTAAATATATAATCACCAAATATAGGAGCACCCAGATTCATAAAGTTCTTAAGAGACCTACAAAGAGATGTAGACTCCCACACAATAATAGTGGGAGACTTTAACACCCCACTGTCAATATTAGACAGATCAATGAGAGAGAAAATTAACAAAGATATTCAAGACTTGAACACAGCTATAGAACAAGTGGACCTAACAGACATCTACAAAACTCTCCAACCCAAATCAACAGAATATACATTCTTCTCAGCACCATATCGCACTTATTCTAAAATTGACCACATAATGGAGGTAAAACACTCCTTTGCAAATGCAAAAGATGGAAATCATAACAGTCTCTCAGACCACAGTGCAATCAAATTAGAACTAAGGATTAAGAAACTTACTCAAAACCACACAACTACATGGAAACTGAACAACCTGCTTCTGAATGACTACTGGGTAAATAAATTAAGGCAGAAATACATAATTTCTTTGAAACCAATAAGAACAAACATAAAATGTACCAGAATCCCTGGGACACAGCTAAAGCAATATTTAGAGGGAAATTTATAGCAGTAAATGCCCACAGGAGAAAGCAGGAAAGATTTAAAATCAATACCCTAACATCACAATTAAACTAAGAAGCAAGAGCAAACAAATTCAAAAGCCAGCAGAAGACAAGAAATAACCAAGATCAGAGCAGAACTGAAGGAGATAAAGACATGAAAAACACTTCAAAAAAAAAAAAAATCATTGAACCCAGGAGCTGGTTTTTTTGAAAAGATTAACAAAATAGAGAGACCACTAGCCAGATTAATAAAGAAGACAGAAGAATCAAATAGACACAATAAAAAATGGTAAAAGGGATGTCACCACTGATTCCACAGAAATGCAAACTACCACCAGAGACTACTATAAATACCTCTATGCAAATAAACTAGAAAATCTACAAGAAATGGATAAATTCCTGGACACATACACCCTTTAAAGATTAAACCAGGAAGAAGTCGAATCCCTGAATAGACCAATGACAAGTTCTGAAATTGAGGCAGTAATTAATAGCCTACAAACCAAAAAAAGCCCAGGACCAGATGGATTCACAGCCGAATTCTACCAAAGGTACAAAGAGAAGCTGGTACCATTACTTCATAAACTATTCCAAACAATAGAAAAAGAGGGACTCCTCCCTAACTCCTTTTATGAGGCCAGCATCATCCTGATACAAAAACCTGGCAGAGACACAACAAGAAAAGAAAATTTCAGGCCAATATCCCGATGAACAATGATGCAAAAATCCTCAATAAAATACTGGCAAACCAAATGCAGCAGCACATCAAAAAGCTTATCCACCACGATCAAGTCGGCTTCATCCCTGGGATGCAAGGCTGGTTCCACATACACAAATCAATAAACATAATCCATCACAGAAACAAAACCAATGACAAAAACCACATGATTATCTCAATAGATGCAGAAAAGGCCTCTGATAAAATTCAACACCCCTTCATGCTAAAAACTCTCAATAAACTAGGTATTGATGGAATGTATCTCAAAATAATAAGAGCTATTTATGACAAACCCATAGCCAGTATCATACTGAATGGGCAAAAACTGTAAGCATTCCCTTTGAAAACCGGCACAAGACAAGAATGCCCTCTCTCACCACTCCTATTCAATATAGTATTGGCAGTTCTGGCCAGGGCAATCAGGCAAGAGAAAGAAAGAAAGCGCATTCGAATAGGAAGACAGGAAGTCAGAATGTCTCTATTTGTGGATGACAAGAGTGTACATTTATAAAACCCCATCATCTTAGCCCAAAATCTCCTTAAGCTGATAAGCAACTTCAGCAGTCTCAGGATACAAAATCAGTGTGCAAAAATCACAAGTATTCCTATACACCAATAACAGACAAACGAGAGCCAAATCATGAGTGAACTCCCTCCCATTCACAATTGCTTCAAAGAGAATCAAATACCTGGGAATACAACTTACAAGGGATGTGAAGGACCTCTTCAAGGAGAACTACAAACCACTGCTCAAGGAAATGAGAGGACACAAACAAATGGAAAAACATTTCATGCTCATGAATAGGAAGAAGCAATATCATGAAAATGGCCATACTGCCCAAAGCAATTTACAGATTAATGCTAACCCCATCAAGCTACCATTAACTTTCTTCACAGAATTAGAAAAAACTACTTTAAATTTCATATGGAACCAAAAAAGAACCTGTCCAGCCAAGACAATCCTAAGCAAAAAGAACAAAGCTGGAGGCATCATGCTACCTGACTTCAAACTATACTACAAGGCTACAGTAAACAGCATGGTATGGTACCAAAACAGATATACAGACCAATGGAACAGAACTGAAACCTTAGAAATAACACCACACATCTACAACCATCTGATCTTTGATAAACCTGACAAAAACAAGCAGTAGGGAAAGGATTTCCTATTTAATAAACGGCATGCAGAAAACTGCAACTGGACCCCTTCCTTACACCTTATACAAAAATTAACTCAAGATGGATTAAAGACTTAAACGTAACACCTAAAACCATAAAAACCCCGGAACAAAATCTAGGCAATACCATTCAACACAGGTATGGGCAAAGACTTCATGACTAAAACACCAAAAGTAATGGCAACAAAAGCCAAAATTGACAAATGGGATCTAATTAAACTAAAGAGCTTCTGTACAGCAAAAGAAACTATCATCAGAGTGAACAGGCCACCTTCAGAATGCAAAATTTTTCTCCCTATCTATCCATCTGACAAAGGGCTAATATCCAGAATCTACAAATAACAAACAAATTTACAAGAAAAAAAAACCCCACCAAAAAGTGGGCAGAGGATATGAACAGACACTTCTCAAAAGTCTTCTTTTGAGAAGTGCTCACCATCACTGGTCATTACAGAAATGCAAATCAAAACCACAATGAGACACCATTTCATGCCAGTTAGAATGGTGATCATTAAAAGTCAGGAAACAACAGATGCTGGACAGGATGTGGAGAAATAGGAATGTTTTTACACTGTTGGTGGGAGTGCAAATTAGTTCAACCATTGTGGAAGACAGTGTGGTGATTCCTCAAGGATCTAGGAACTAGAAATGCCAATTGACCCAGCAATCCCACTACTGTATATATATCCAAAGGATTATAAATCATTCTATTATAAAGACACATGAACACATATGCTTCTTGCAGCACTATTCACAATAGCAAAGACTTGAAACCAACCCAAATGCCCATCAATGATAGACTGGATAAGGAAAACATGGCACATATACACAAAGGAATACTATGCAGCCATAAAATAGGATGAGTTCATGTCATTTGCAGGGACATGGGTGAAGCTGGAAACCATCATTCTCAGCAAACTAACACAGGAACAGAAAACCAAACACCATATGTTCTCACTAATAAGTGGGAGCTGAACAATGTGAACACATGAACACAGGGAGGGGAACATCACACACAGGGGCCTGTTGGGGTGTCGGGGCTAGGGGAGGGATAACATTAGGAGAAATACCTAATGTAGATGACGGGTTGATGGGTGCACCAAACCACCATGGCACGTATATATCTATGTAACAAACCTGCACGTTCTGCACATGTATCCCAGAACTTAAAGTATATATTTTTAAAAAAAAGAAAAAAGATGAAGGCATCATGCTACCCAATTTCAAACTATACTACAGGTTATAGTAACCAAAACAGCATGGTATTGGTAAAGTAACAGACACATAGACCACTGGAACAGAATACAGAGCTCAGAAATATGGCCACCACACCTACAAACAGCTGATCTTCAAGAAAGCTGACAAAAACAAGCTATGGGGAAAGGACTCCCTGTTCAATTAATGGTGCTGGTATAACTGGCTAGCCATATGCTGAAGATTGAAACTGGACCCCTTCCTTACACCATATTGAAAAATAACTCAAGATGGAATAAAGACGTAAATGTAAACCCAAAACTATAAAAATTCTAGAAGACAAGCTAGGCAATACCATCTTAGACATAGGAACAGGCAAAGATTTCATGACAAAGACCCCAAAAGCAATTGCAACAAAAGCAAAACTTGACAAATGGGAACTAATTAAACTAAAGATCTTCTGCATAGCAAAATAAACTATCAACAGAGTAAACAGACAACCTACAGAATGTAAGAAAATTTTTGCAAATTATACATGTGACCAGGGTCTAATATGCAGCATCTTTAAAGAACTTAAATTTACAAGAAAAAAACAAACAATCCTATTAAAAAGCTGGCAAAGGACATGAACAGACACTTTCCAAAGGAAGACATATACGTGGCCAACAAGCATATGAAAAAAAGTTCAATATCACGATCGTTAGAACAGTGCTAATCAGTATCACAATGAGATACCATCTCACACTGGTCAGAATGGCTTCTATTAAAAAGTCAAAAAACAACAAACGCTCATGAGATTGTGGATAAAAAAAGAAATTCTTATACACTATTCATTGAAGTGTAAATTAGTTCAACCACTGTGGAAGACAGTGTGACAATTCTTCAAAGACCTAAAAATAGAAATATCATTCAACCTAACAATCCCATTACTGGGTATATACCCAAAGGAATATAAATTGTTCTATCATAAAACACATGCACATGTATGTTCATTGCAGCACTATTTACAAAGACATGGAATCAACCAAAATGCCCATCAATGGCAGACTGGATAAAGAAAATGTGGTACATATACATCATGGAATGTTATACAGCCATATAAAAGAATGAGATCATGTTCTTTGAAGAAACATGGATGGAGATGGGAGGCCATTATCCTTAGCAAACTAACGCAGGAACAGAAAACCAAGTACCACATGTCCTCCTTACAAATGGGATGTAAATGATGAGAACACATTAACACATAGAAGGAAAAAACACATGATGGGGCCTATCGCAGGGTGGAGGTTTACAGGAGGAAGGGGACCAGGAAAAATAATTAATGGGAACTAGGCTTAAGACCTGGATGATGAAATAATCTGTACAACAAACCCCCATGACATGATTTTACCACATAACAAAACTGCATGTGTACCCCTGACAATTTAAAAAAACAGGGAGTGCCAATGTTAATGCTATGTAGAAGACCCTTGGGCTATCAAATGAAATAGCTGGTATTCAACTCCAGTTACTGGTGACCTAAAGGAATATAAACCTGATATAATGAGATCATCCACTTTTTAAGAGGCATGAGTCAAAATTTATGTGGGAAATCTTAAAGTGATTAAATACAAGAAGCCATCTAAAATACTTTTTAAAAATTCTGTGAGAACCAAACACTTATGCCAGCAAGTCAAACTCAGCCCGGTACCACTGTTTCTACCTCTCATATTAATTGCAAAGGTTTACTCTCCTGAGCTGGGCATGAGGAAATGTCAGTATGCATTGTAAGGGCCTTAAATCTCTCATATGCTTAGAGCAGAATTGCCTCTTTCTCTCCAGGGAAACCAGAGAAATCTTGACTACTGAAAGGGTTCCTAGTACTAATCTCAAACAATACCCATTTTTTCTAATCCTGCTGAGGATCAAGAGAGATCTCCCCACAAAACATCTAAAAATACTCAGCACACAGACTGGATTCTACAAACAGTTAATTAGTTCATTATTTGAGCTATTATGATCACTTTCAAACCCACCTTTAAAAGAGTCACTCATCAATGTCTCCCAAAACTGTTTAAATTTCTTTCTAGAAAAAGAATGTGTGGGTTTACCAGTAAACCATTTTATGATAGCAGCTTTGAGATTAGAGTTCTGTATGTGAATAGAAGATTAGTAAAATGACTTTTTATTAAACCAATAAACACTAGAACACAGCCATAGATAGCATACAGCCTGCAAATCAAAACATTTTGTCAGCAACATTAAGAGGGCTATGCCCAGAACACCTAGATTTCCTTTTCTGTATTTTAAAGGAGGTGAAACCTCCCTTTAAAGTGCCAATCATCTCATGTAGAAAATGTGAACAGCATTTTTTCCCAAGGATAGATATTAATTATATTTCATCTGTATCAAACCCCTTCACTGTACTAGATGACTTAGAATCTGAGCAAAAAACATCTGTAATGTTCTGGGTCATTAGCAACAAACGTTGAACCAGCACCAGGAGCAACCTAAGATAGGAACATTTTTAAAACAGACGTTAGTACAAAACAGGTACCCAAAGTCTGAAATATTTTGCATGAAGAATAAGATTCTAAAATGAGAGAGAGAGAGGAATTGATTTTAATTATTTTTCCAAACATGAAATGGTTCTGGTTGGTTTCTTTTTTGTTTGTGGTTAAATCAAACTCTTTAAACTTATAAAAACCGGTATGCCTGTCATAGTTTTGTGTCATTTGTGAAAATCTGCACTTTTCAGTGAGCTCTCATTTCCATTTAGGGTTGAATGGGTTTGTCCTGCCAGAATTTTCAGCAAAAACATCAGAAAGAAACTCATCTCTGTGACTGCCAGAGCAATAATAAAACCAAAGGCAAAACGGGATCGAAAGATAATCCCAACAAGTAACTTTTCAAACAGGCTCATAGAATGGAAAGACTGGTTGGATTTAACTTCATTTTAATTGCAGGTGAACTCACTGTAGAAGAAGCCTGTGTGGTAGGCACCTAACAGCTAAATGTCATCAACTCTTTGTAAATGTACTGAACCCAACCTATGCCTGCTGATTTCATCCTGTTTTCCTATAAGCAGCTGAAATGTAGCCAAAGAAAAATTACCTGCTGCTAAATCTGAAGTTGACATATAAGCCAGCCTATAAAGGCTACAACCAGTAGCACATCTCAGCTTCATATGACCACAGAAGTCACCTTTTGGTGTATGTAGGACAAGAAAGCACATGTGAAATCCAAGTCCATAGATAATCCAAATATAGCATAACCTATCTTTGGCAACACACCTTAGTTGTTTTAAGTTCAATGGGTCCCAAGAAGCATTTCCCACTGCTAATGTGCTCTAATGTGATTTCTGCCCAATTTTTCTACCAAACAACATTCTCTTGGAAGTGACAGGAGACATCGTGCTCATCAAATCCAAAGGCCTTTTCTGATCTTGACATTCCTTGGCTTCTGTGTCGTATTTGCTCATTTCTTCCTTCCGAAGATTTTCTCTTTTCCTGGCTTCCTGGACTAGCTTAGTTTTCCTTTTCTCTACCTCTGCCCATTTATTCTTTATGTTTTCTGCTGACTTTTCCTATGACTACCTACAAATGTTTTTCCCTCCATCTTATAACAATAGGTGATAATTATTGATTCTTGATAAGTTGCATTATCCCCTTCAATTCTCACATCCACTCTACAACATAGATGTTATAATCTCCGTTACGTAGATGTGGAAACTGAGGCTTGAAAATTAAATAACATGCCCAAGGGCTCAGAGTAATAAGTGGAATTCGTATTTTAACCCAAGTTACTCTGAACTCTGAGCTTACATTCTTAAGATCTATACTATAATACCTGTTTTCTCTCTCTTATTAGGGATCACAAGTACTTACAACTACCAGCTCTCTTTGAAGTACAAATTCCATTTTTTTTTCCACCGCTTTCTAGGGTAGCAAGCCATCTTTGGGATGCCCTCCTAGCACATCAAATTGAATAACAAAATTAAGCTGATTTTTTCTCCCTAATATCTCTAAATTCCAACTTCCATTAATAGTATTTACCTAATGAGGTAGTTTGGTAAAATATGCTTGAAAAACTACTGTGTTATTTTATTATAAAATTAGGGTCTCATCAAAACTAATTAATTAATATGAAAGAAATAATCAGAATAGTGCTGTAGCCAGAAAGCTAGTTGTTGGCTGTTTACTGACTTCAAGATTACCCTAGGAAGCTTCCAACTAATTCCAATTCAAATAACCCAGGGACTCAAAACTATGTCCAGTATGAAGAAAGACAAATAAGTATATAAATTTAGGTAGTCTTCCCCCAATCTCTACAAAGGAAGCCCAGGAAACAAAAGTCCAGGCTAAAACTTACAGTGATCAGCTAACATCCGGCCAAATCTGGGAGTAGAATTGGTTAAACAGCCATTCATCTTGCAACATTCCTTCTAAGATGAGAAAAATGGTAAAGTCACCTGAACAAACAGGCTGTGAGCAAACTCTCTACAAGGCTGGCAGCCATGGCTCCCCAGGCAAAAGCTAGAGTTGACTTGGATTAAAACAAGTGAGGGAGGATGTTTAATTAAATATGGCAGGACACATGACTGGGAGATTAAAATTTAAAAATAATTTGCAAGCAAGTTTAGCCAAATGGTTTTTTAGATGTAATTTGCGAAGTGAAAAAAGCAAAATACAAAATTGTATTTATGACATAAAACTACATAAAAAGCACACTTCATGTGAAAGTATTTTAAAAACAATTGTACTTGTAGTGCAAGAATTTTATTTTAAACTATGTTTAATTTTTATTGTCATTCTTGCTACTATTAAGTTGTTTGTACAACAAATTGTCTTTTGCAAACAAGTGGTGTTCACCCTATAGACATGCAGCCCCAAAACAATGGCAGGGAGCTTTGCAAATGTGGCCTGAACTCTTCTCATTCCCCTCCTCTCAGTTTTCCCACTGCCATTTGAAATTTTTACTTGGGACAAGATTGATTTAGTTCTAATGATATAGACTAGCTTCTAGGGTCATCAGAATAAAGCAACCAGAAAATGTGAGAGTGACAGTTGGTAATGGTACTGTAAGATGACTGAAATAACATTCCCACTCCCACAAAGACATTTCGTACCTCATTCATTGCTTATTGTTAACCAATATCACTATTTTTTATATGACACCAAAAAAGTCTCCAGATCAGAAATCAGGATATTTGGATTTCACCATTATTTTGCTTTGTGCCCTTGGACAAGATATCCACCTTCCGTTTTCCTGTCTGTAATACATGAAAACAAGTCCACTCCCAGACACGCACACTGATCTTTAAGGTCCTGTCCTAATCTAGCCTTCTATAATTGCTCTGTCATCTTCATGAAATTCTGGAGGCAGAATTGGCATAAACTTTCCAAATAAAAGTGTGGTAATATATACCAAGAGCCTTAAAAATGACCATACTGTTGGGCATAGCAATTACATCTCTGGGTTTTTTTCTAAGGAAATAATTAAGATGCCCACAAAGACTTGTGAGCAAGGAAATTTATCTTATGTATAATGACCACAAAATAAAAATGAATACTTGACAGGAAATGGTTAAGTCCTCTTCAGACATATATTTTGCAATTATAAAATATGTTGTAAAACAATGTTTAATGAAATAAATATAATGCAAAGCATAAAATATTAAGAGTAGGCAGTTACAATCATGATTGATATATAGATTCATACATATATGTACGTAAATGTATACATATATAAACCTATATATGCATATAAAATTACATACACATATACAAAGAGAGAGAAAAGCAAGAGAGAGAAGAGAGGATAAGAAAAAAGACAGTAAGTTCAAATCTTAACTTTGCTACTAATTTCTAGCTGTGTGAACTTAGCTCCTCTGTGCCTCCATTTTCTCACTGTGAAACTGAGAAACAGTACTTACCTGATAGAACTATTTTGAGGATTGAGTTAATTGAAAGCTCTTTCATTTTCTCTAAGCCTGTAAGACGTACACAGTAGGTGTTAGTTGGGCAATCAACTAAGATGAGGGGAAACTATAACAAAAGTGTTCTATTATCTATACACTTAAGGCATTTTTACATACAAGGTTTATTAAAGTCTCACAACAATCCTCTAGTGTTATTAGGCAAGGATTCCCATTTCTAGGTGTCAGGTAAAGAAATCAAAATGCAGAAAGACGTCATAATTTGCCCACCGGTACCAAGTCAGTAGCAGAACTGGGAGTAAAATTGCTCTTTTATTCTTCCTTTCTAGGGTCCTTGCCACTATTTATGTTAAAGAATAATTTATACTATTTAAATTTTTTACCATGTGCATATATTACCAGATCAAAATATATTAATGCTGAAGCATTTTAAAATAAAAAATGAAAAGATGTTAAGGGAATACGTAATCTCATTAAAAGGGAAGGAATATACTGTCCTGCCAGTTCTCTGCCAACTTGGCAATGACCCAGCAGCAAAAGCTTCAAAGCCATCTACTACCTGACAGTCTTTTCAGGTATGAGCAGGATCTATTAAACTCTAAGCACAGAGTTCCTATGTAAATGATTATTTCCTGCTAAGACAGAGGGAAGATAACGCTGGGTTATATTGCAGAAATTCCCTCCTATCCCATGGATATCTGATAGATCATTTCGGAGAAAATGAGATGGGGCAGGATCCTCAACTGCTGATGACTGTCTAGGGATACGTGAAGACAACTGATGCATCCACTTACTTCTAGTGTTGCAAGTTACCTAAAAGCCCTATTAAGTTTACCACATCATAGCATAATGTGAATTTGCTCAATCTATGAGAATTTAGACAATTTATTTGGTGAGAAATAAATGCCTGAGTGTAGGAAAAGGAAAATAGGCATGACCTTTGACCATTTGTTCAGACACAGTACGGATCCTAACTTCGGTGAGATAATTTTTAAAACATTTTAAAGAGGAGACATTTGAGAAGCACTTCTCTAGTAAATTCAGCATGTTATGCAAGACCAAGCTGTAGATTCACCTTGCCCATAAGTACACTGAACAGTGTCCAGTTAATTCATTCACCTTTCCATGTCATAACCCCACCATCCAAGAAACCTGACTCACTTCTATTCCAGTGACCCTACAAACAAATCAACAGACAATATAGAAGGCCCCTAAAAATTCAGAAGTTCTAATGGAGAGACATCTAAAATCGTCACTACAAAAAATACCATTTAAAACTGAAGACAATATATAGAAACTTCACCTTCTTGGCTCATGCAAATTTGCTGCTGATGTCAAAGCTGCTGAATAGAATGACAGCATGTCTGACTCACCATCGCAAAATGTAAAATGCAGAAGGAAAAAGCAGAGGCAGAAAAGGCAAAAAATCATTATCTTCAAACTTGAAAAGAATTGGACTCATTCTTCTTCTGCTATCCATCAAGGATTAAAAACTTTCAGCTCATTGCTTCAACCGTATCAATGTATTTAATGCTATACAGAGAAAGCGTCTGAAATCTAGCAGCTATTGCCCATGGTTCATCTTGGAACACAAATGGAAAGAAAAAAAAAAGGGTTACTTATTTGGTTTAAGAAAAAAAAATCTGTTCTCTTTACTCTAAATAATTTCTTCCAGAATTATGGAACAGATAGTAGAAAGCAAGTATAAACTACATTATAAAAGCAAATGTAGAATAGATAAAAAGCAAAATAGAATCATCACCTAGTAGACATATGAAAATAGCTCCTTCCATTTTCTTCCCACAATTAACAGTCTCCCAACCTCCCTGGTGTCATCTCTGGTGGCCGTCACATCCTCACCCCCACATCTAGTGGTCACAAGGTGCTTCAAGGCTCTCACCTCCACTCACCTTTTCCTTCCCCACTGCAACTGCCTGAGGTCAAGCCTTCATCATCTTTCTGACTCCAGCTGACAATCTTGCCTCAAGTATCATCTTCCTACTCCCAATCTGCTCCCAGAATTGGCTCTCTAAAAGCACACAGGATTGACTTGCTGCTTAAGTATAAATATTTGTGGTTTCCATTGGTTTCCAGTTGCAGTTACAAGCCACTGGAATATGGACAGACACGAACTTTAAAATGGCTTTCTTTTTGGCCCCCAGGTGTTTCAAAAAAAAAAAAAAAAAAAAGTTATTAGTTACCAGGATTCAATTATCATGAGAGTTCACATAAAAAAATGAAGCCTCATTTCCAGGCTTCTCTTGGGAAATTGGTATTATTTGGAAATACAGTGTTCACACACTAGAAAAAACACCATCTATGGGGATGGAGTCCCGGCTGCCTTTCTTAGAAGGCACCTTACATCCAAGTGACCACAGTCACTGCATGGTCACTCATTTATATTTCTTTCCTGGACCCTCTAGACAATTAAGTCTGTGACATGACCTACAGTATTGAGTCCAAACTCTTTATTATGGCATTCCTAGCCCTTCAAAATATTGTTCCAGCTTAAATTTGCCAGGTATAATTTTTGGACACACCTCTCCCATAAATACCTGCCATATGTCCTCATCACCATGTGTCACACCTCTGTGCTCATTGCTATACTGGCTTTTACACCCAGAGTACCCTTCTAATCCCTTGGCTTACCTTGTACATTCTGTCAATCTTCATCAATAAGCCCTAATAATATCACCTCTTTATAGTCTTTCCTAATCACATTTCCTGGAAATTTCATCATCTGCATTTTCACATTTTTATAGCAGTTGTCAAGATATATTAATATTTTAAGGGTCAGTGTCCCAGAATTTTAGTAGGGATGGTATGTCATCTTTCTTTTCTCCATGCGTCCTAGCAGAAGTATGGCCAATTGTGAATATTCTGTAAATGGTTGTTCAAGTAAAACTAGATACTAAGAATCATGGCTGAGATGTTATTGCTATTCCATACTTCCCTTCATGCCTTTTCTTTCTCCTACAGAGCTTCAGCAATGGGAAAACAGTTATAGTATCTGGCTCCAAAATCTCCCTAAACAATGAGGCTGGTTCCACTAATACCACTGACTCATGTCTTCTTTTTGAATATAATAGTTAGAAGGAATTTCATCTTAAATTCCTACTTATCTGAGAATGACTTGGTTACAACACATGTCCTTCCTGCCCAACAGAAAACAGAATAATTCATGGAGGTAGCAGAATGCTGGATGAAGGTTCCTACATGGTCAGCCCATGGAGGAACAACAGGAGCACATTTTGTGTAATTTTCTCTCAAACCCAGACACTAGGAAGCCATTCTCCAGTCCTCTGCAATCAGAATTGACTCAACTCTTGTAATATTATTCTGCTGAGACGAGAATCAGGATCATCCCAGCTATAGCGTTAAAAGTGTTATAGGCTTCATAAAAACAATCACATCAGCTATAAAACGGTACGTGATCAAGGTTGCTGCTCCACTTTCATCATAACTTAGTTTGACGTGCCTGGATGGAGAAACAAATTATAGGTAATTCCTAGCCCACCTTCCATTATTGTGGAAAATGATACATTGCATCTATTTCCAGGCAGACTGCCACAGTGGTAAAGAGAGAATAAATGTTTTTCAAATGATAGGAAATAAGTCTGAAAAAGATCTTGCTAGATAGATTTAGATAATAGTTTCTGAGAAGTGGAGCCATCCCAAAACTGTTCTAGGGGATATGGAGTTCAAAAACATAGCAAAAAAAAAAAATCCTAATACCCACATCCCTGATTTATTATGCAAATAGCAGGTAGTCTAGAACGTGAAGTTGTCCAAGGTGGTATCATTGGTCTGCTGATTGTATGTGTGACCTTGATCAAGGTCCAATCTCTGTCTATTAAAAATGTTCACATTTTTATCTACAGAAAACAACGGGAACCCTGCTACTCACCCTTCAGCTATTTGATCTCATGGAGTTATCTTAAGGGATCATTATCCTAACACCTGAAAGATAACAGATTCTAAACAAATTGTTAGTGACTTTCTGCTACCCTGAGGTTTTCTGCCATTCAACATGAACTACCTTCCAAGTCTCTCTCCCTCTCCCTCTCTCTCTCACACATGCACAGAGAGAGAGAGAGAACAACATGTCCATTCCCACTGTCACTACACACCTTATTTCTTACCCTAACTCTTCTCTTGCTTTGTCCCACCTATATAGACAATCTGATGGATATATGGAAGTACTTGTATTAGGGTTTTATACAGTATGTTTCTATATGTCTGTCATACCAAATTAAAGTGATATATAAAAATTTTTGCTTCAGGGTATTAAAAAAAACCCTCTTTTGGAATATTACAGACCTCACCAGAGTGACTCAAGGTGGAATGACTTCGAATGTCGCCTGGCTTCAACTTTTTCCTTCCTAGACCTCCCTAAGAAATTGCTTGAAAATGCCCTGTCATGTCTCATTACACTGCCTTGATCACTGCTGACAGATCATGGAACCATTTGGAAGCTGATGAAGTATAAGTATTATGGTTCAAAACTTGATGACACAGGTATTACAATGACAGATGGCACTACTGCGTAAGAGAGATAGAATGCACAGGGATGCCTGACTAGTGCAAGTCCTATTAATGCAGAGTGACTATTAATTTGGAAACTGTCTGGAAAAGTTCAGCCAATTTAGTAAATCAGCACTTGGCACGTGGGAGATCTAGTATAATGATGAGCAGGGGAAATATGGAAAAAGTGGGGTAGTGGTGATCCCTTCTCTGTCTCAATCTCTAGGTGACTTGGGCCCTGGTCTCTTAGTGACCAGTCACTAAATGGACTGAGTTTTTTGTTTGAATTTGGCAGTGAGAAAAGGATAGCCCACAGAATAAACCTATTTCCCTTGCTGGGTACTCTCCCTAGGTGGATCCATATGAGAAAATTTCTAACTGGTGCTTATGCCTATAGAAAAGTCTGAGGTCTCACTGCACAGAATTGTTTTGTCTAGCCAGACATTCCATGGGCCACAAGAGAATGTCCCATACAGATGCCCACTCTCCTTCACCTCGGATTCTTTAACAGGCAGCTCCTATCTTCTTGCCTTCCATCCTTAAGTACCCACCTCTCCTGTCTTTCCCAACTGCTCACCCTTGCCCCAGAGGTTAACAAAGTCATCTTTCTCTGGGTCACAGAAATCTCCAGGCTTTAAGTGTGGGCTTTTAGCTCCCAGATGATTTTTTTCTGTGAATATATTCATTTCAGTTTATGGGTAGAGTCACTGGGATGGGTTTTGCAGGGACAGAAGAGCGATGCAGGGTACAGTTTGCCTTTTGACTGGTTTACCTTTGGTTTGTATTATCTAAAAACAGCAGACATCTTATTTTTCAGAGGATAATTATTTACCAATAACCACTGATATCTACATATGAGATTCATATTTCCCCAGCTATCACTTCTTTCTGGACTTCATTTAGGTAAACACATATACCCATATACAAACACATACACATATACAGCCATGCACTGCTTAACAACAGAGACACATTCTGATAAATATATCATTGGGTGATTTTGTGGTTGTATAAGCATCATGGGGTATATTTCCACAAACCTAGATAGTACAGCCTACCACACACCAAGGCCCTGTGCTATATAGCCTATTGCTCCTCGGCTACAAATCTCCACAGCATGTTACAGGACTGAATACTTTAGACGATTGTAACACAGTAATATTTGTGTTAAATTTGATATTATTATCTCATGGGACTACCATCATATATGTGGTCTGTCATTGACCAAAACATGATTATGTGGTCCCTGACTGTACATGTGTGCCCATCCCATGTTTGAAGAACCACAGGATTGGATCTTCCTATTTGGGACAAGTCCAAGCCTAATGAGGAATACTGTCAAATGAGGGCACAGGCAGGCTGTTAGATGGGTTGGTGCAGAGAGCAGCTGTTAGCACAACCCTCCATCTGAAGCAAAGAAGACTGAACATGGGGATCAGAGAGACAAAGGACCCACAGGGAAGTAGGCCAAGCCACCCCAGGTCAGTAGGCTCAGAAGAGGGAGACCGAGCTCCTCATAATGGCAAGCTTCATTTGGTCCCTTGGCCAAATCATCCTTCTTAGAATCATCTAGCAGCTTCCCTTTGGCATAAGGCAAAGGGAAAAAAAAACTATTTCCAACCAACAGTTGATGGTCATTTCAGTGAAATTCTAAATTTTTACTATGCTAAAATTCCCTTGCTTCCAAGTCCATTTGTGACTAAAAGACCTGGAATAAAAGCAAAGACCACTCAGGAGGGGTGTAGGAAAATGAAAGAAACCATTCTGGTTTTCTCTAAAGTCAATTGCTGATAATTCATAGTTAATCTTAGAGTAATTAATATCAATTACTATAAGCTGGTAGAGTTGTCAAGTAAAGAAAGGGCAAAATAGATACACTTCATGGATATATTTTTAATTTCAATTTTTTAAAAAATTGTATCAGGATTACTCATTGATGACATATACAAAAATCACTAAAAAGAGACACCAAGCTACACAGGACAAGTTAATGGGTTGACTGTTTAGCTGAATGATTACTATGAGTGTCCCTCAGCCTTGCAGCAAAATTGAGGCATGTCAGAAACATGTTCTAAACCCGACTCTGTTACTCTTGTGTGTCCAAGAGGAAGACACATTTAAGAATTATTCCCTAAATGGATTCTTCATAAAAATGAACATAGCTTACCTGCTATTCTTGTTAAGACTGAAAGTATATAAATAAGGATTTTTTTTTTGGTGCAAAATTTTTGCATATCAGTAGTCAAGTCTCCATCTGAATATGATCTTTTCCTCATTATAATCTAGACATGACTTCCATAGACATTTGTGCCTGATTTATAACAGCTGTCAGAAAGAACAGCATGTCACCAAGTTCCTCAAAGCCAAAGGACCAAGGTAATCATCTTCAACACTGAAAGCTACTGATTTCATACAACAAATCAACCCATTCAGTTACTAACAGGTACATTTTGCAAACTACTTTATCTTGAGAAATTCAACTGAGAAATTCACTGCTAAAATTTAAATATTCTATGAGAACTTTTAACATTTTTTTAATGGCTAGAATAAGTATGTGAAAACATTTTCTGGATTAAAAATTAGAATGGCCACACTCTATGACATCAAATTAAGAGGTCCCAGGTAACCATTTTTTCATAAGTTGGAGTAGATTTCATTTTCTTTTCCAAGGAAAATCATGTCATTGACCTTGGGTACTTTGTCAACCCACCTTTGTAAGGAGGAGTTCTCTACTATCAAGTTCTCAAATTTCATGAGAAGGATGTCACTATTATTCTCAGAGCAGCAGAATACTAAAGCCATAATAAGTATGAGAGAATATCTTCAGTCCAGGTACTTATCAGAGAGAATAACCTCAAACTTACTGACCCTCAGGACTTACCAAATTTTAGTCAAAAGAAGTATTTCTGGAAAATTGCCTAAAGTCCAAGTAGTCCAGCCACTCCTTTAACATCCAAAACAATTTAACCTCAGTTTGAACCACACCACTATGAAGTTGCTTACATGGGGCACCTTTATCTATGCACTATCTTTCCCCAAGGAAAAATTTGAAAACTGCTTTTACTGACTCATGCTGGCATTATACCATCCACACACATTGAGGAATATTCTATGAGGATATTGTTGAGAACATCATTGATGACATTATCCTATGTCCTCATAAGGATGACCTACAGGTAAAATTATTCTCAACAATTAATAATAGATTGCTTCCTTTGAACAACTGGTTTGTTTAATCTTACAGACATCTGCTAAGCTATGTATCTTGATTGCTTTCCTCTTTTATTGATTGCCAGAAAGTTCAGAGGCAAATAGTGGGAACATTCCCTCAGGATTTTACAGTATATATTCTGCAGTCTAATTTTACCATTAGCTTTACTTTATGTTTATATCTTTACTTTATCGATGTTCTGCTTTGTTTGATTAGTCACTTTCATCTGTTATATAGTATTTTGTCAATCCTTTTTCATAAAGATGTTATAAATAATTTAATTCACTTAACTAAGCTTCTACTATTTGCACGGCATCTTCTTAGGCACCAGGACACTTTGTCTATAACTTATCCTTTGATCCAAATACTTTAACTGGGATCTGAACATTTAACTTAAGCCCAGGAAAACACTCATCAATAGTAAAAACAGGTAAGAAACTTTCTAAGGATTCTGAAGATTATAAGAGGTCTATATTGTGAATGTTTAAACTATTTTTTTTTTTTTTTTTTTTTTTTTTGAGACGGAGTCTTGCTCTGTCACCCAGGCTGGAGTGCAGTGGCCGGATCTCAGCTCACTGCAAGCTCTACCTCCCGGGTTTACGCCATTCTCCTGCCTCAGCCTCCTGAGTAGCTGGGACTACAGGCGCCCACCACCTTGCCCGGCTAGTTTTTTGTATTTTTTAGTAGAGACGGAGTTTCACCGTGTTAGCCAGGATGGTCTCCATCTCCTGACCTCGTGATCCGCCCGTCTCAACCTCCCAAAGTGCTGGGATTACAGGCTTGAGCCACCGCACCTGGCTAAACTATTTTTTAAATATTAGTTTAAACTATTAAATAGTTTAAACTATTAAATTTTTTTCCCTAAAAAAAGCCAGTAAAAGCCTATCTTCCTATTAATTATATCTGATTACATATTTATACAACTAGTTAATAATTTATAAAGTCAAATCTTATTCCACAATGACTCAGGGAACATTTTAAAGACAAGAGTCTCAAACTTTAATAAAATGTTCTCAAGATCAAATTGACTAGAGTAAGGAGAAAATTACTGAGTTATTTTCTTGATAGTACCTGGTCTTTAAAGAGAATCATATTCTTCTTTGTTAATAACAAATATGTTAAGACTCTCTTCCCATCCTCAAGAGGCTTTGAAGACTCACTCTTTTTCCTTTATCCTACCACAGAAAAGGTACAATTGTATAAAGCTGCCTTTCAGCTTTCTTCATCTCTACTTTTCTTTTCACTGCACTTAAAAGAAGATAAGTTATGGAACTACCTCTTCTCATGCAGTGCCTACCTTCCTATGAGGGCATTAGTATGGATCACCCTTGAGAATGCCTCCTTTTGTGCTTCCAGAGATCTTAATCTCTGCGTTAGTCATGACGGCAGTAATAAGGAGTGCTGCAAGGGTACCACCCAATGTCTGTCAAAGTCCAAAGGTGATCAGAAAAATCCATTATTTTATTGTTCATGGCTAGCTTCACTAGCAGTGACTGACGGAGGTCATTTTTGTCAACAAACTCATGATGCCAGAAATTCAAGGGCCTCCTTCAGCAAGACACTGGGATTAAGAGCAGCCTAGAAGCTGGTTTGGCTGTTTGACATTGTGTGAGAAACACATGCCTGGAGAACCACTTGACAGCCAAAGCTATTTGTGAGCAAATTTCTCCTCTTCAACTTATCTGAAGTGTTCAGCGTATATAGCCTCATTAGTCCCTTCTACCAAAGCAGCTCCTTCTTTCTGCTGAAATTCAAAGAATAATGAGTATCAGAGTTTGCTAGATTGGAAGTTTCAGCTGAGACGCCAAGATACCATAGATATCGAAGACTAAAGGGTGCTGTCAAATGGAATAAAAAGCTTCTTTTCAAAATAGGTGGGGCTGGGCATGGAGGTTCATGCCTGTAATCCCAGCACTTTGGGAGACCGAGGTGGGAGGATTGCTTGAGGCCAGTTTGAGACCAGCCTGGGCAACAGAGTGAAACTCCATCTCTAAAAACAAAAAACAAAGTAGATAACATAGAATCAGTTTGACTGTCCCTCATTGAAGATATAGAAGAATCAAGAAAATTAGAGATTATAGAGAATTCGTGAAGAAATTTTCTTGGAGAGGACTGTTTCCTTACTACAATTATCAAGCCTCACTTTACCCTCCCAAGATGAGCTCTTCTCTTCATCTCAAACCAAGACAGTGGCTTCACATTATCCATATTAGTCAAAAACTAAAAATAGTCTAGGTGCCCATCAATTGAATGACTTTTTAAAACTTATCAGAAGAGAGCACTACTCAGCAATTAAAAAGGAAGGAACTACTGATACATACAACAATGTAGAATAGTCTCAAAAAACATAGAATAAGTCAGAGAAACCCTATACAAAGGAGGACATACTGGATGACTTCATTTTTGTGAAGTTCTAGAATAGGCAAATCTAATCCACCATGGTGGAAAAATAAAACAATGGTTGCTTCTAGTGGGGAAGGGTGTGGAAATTAACTTGAAAGAAGTATGAAAGAACTTGCTGGGGTGATAGCTGTATCTTTTTATTTTTCCACACTACCTCCATATGGACAAAGTGATGTCTGTATCTTGATAGGACTTTAGGTTACATAAGTGAGTATATTTCTCAAAACTCAGCAAATGTACACTTGATATGTACATTTCACTGTATGTAAATTTTATATCTAAAGAAAAATATAAACATATATTGAACTCTAGTTCAATATATGATATGCATGCTGAGGTATTTACAGGAGAGTATATAGATGCCTGTAATTTATTTTGAAATATATAAAAAATAAGATGGATTGGTGGATGGATAAACAAATACATACCTTAAAAGATAAGCATAGTAAAATGTAATGGTCGGTGGTGGGTATGCCCATGTTCACAGGAAATTATTTCAACTTTACTGCATGTTTGAAAATTGTCATGATGAACTAGTGAGGAAAAGCATAATAAGACAGTGGCTTCAACAGGACTACATGTAGAACTTGGAATCAGTCTCCTGCAATTAGATAAATACAGCGGACTGGTGCTTGCTTCTGGTATGAGAAATCAAAGGGCAAGAGAGACAAGCTAAGCAGCCTCTTTGGCAGTGGAAAAAGCTTGCTGCTGAGATGAGTTTGCCTCCCTCCTCACCTGCTCAGCCTGCAAGAATAAAGGATGTGTATTGCTTGTGGAGCAGATACGAGCTCTAAAGAAAAGAGACCAGCCTAGTGCTACTGTGACTTCTGCCCAAGAAGATCATATAGATGGGCAAAGCTAGGGGAACAGAAGGCATTATCCACAACAGGAGGACAATGCCATGAGGAGAGTCACGAGGAGCCAGTAAGAAAGCCTCTAAAACCCCACGTAAGTATCCATGACACAAAGTACCACCCTACCAGGCCCAGGGGATACAAAGTCATCTGATCCTCCTACTGGTCAAGGAAGGCCATATGGTACATTTTCCCTTATTTTTAACACACTGTAATCCCAGAAAGGTCAATAACAGCAGCTTGCTCTGAGGAAGTGATGAGCAAGTAATAAGTCATCCCACCTTTTTGCTCCTGAAGCCATATGGCCAGCCTTACTATGCCATACCTGAGAAAGTTGGCAAGAGTGGTAGGGAAGGAGGAGAGATAAGACATCTTAGAATAAAATGAGAAGTATTATTTAATACATTAGATTGAACACTCTAACTTCTTAATCAAAACACTGTCTTTCAACTTAAAAGACTGTAGGATTATCAGTTGTCCAAGAGTAACCACAGAAGCTATGAACCACGACAGCAGGGGAAAAAAAAAATCCACACTAAATAAATTTTAAATAGAAAACAGATGTAGTGGACGCTGTTGATACCTCACTTAGATCCCTTCAGCAGGCCACTCCACACACTAGTGTCCACAGCTCACTACTCTCCTTCACCAGAGAGTCACCTTAAACAGAACAGAAGTCACCTCACCCAAATTACTAACTGTCCACCACTGCCCCCCAAACACACAGTGGCCGACTCTAGGTACAAAAGGTAGAACTTCAGGTTGGACCGAAATTTGGGGCAATTCGTGCAGCACAGGTCCCCACAGGACAAGGCTGTAGACAGATTTCAGTCAAGACCACATTCTTACTTTGTTTTCTTTCTCTGGCCTGTCTTGCTTCCTTCTCTCCCCTTCTCCTAAGAAGACCCTTTCAGTACATCACTTACACGAGAGTTCCAACTCACACACTCTTCTAGAGAACCCTACCTAAAAGTAGGAGACAAAAATAAAGTTACATTTTTATTTTATCATATTGTACATATCCTAGAACAAACAGCCTGACATGAATACAAAGACAAACTGTCCCATCTGTTGGCTGATCTTATATAGTCTCTTGTGCCCTATTTGTTATTGTTTCCACAGACTTCTTGCGTCTATCAGATAACTGCTCACAAGCTTCTCCCCAGGTCCAGGAAAGAACCATCCCTTTGTCACGGTCTCTGCAAAGCCACTCGTTATTAGACTGTTAAAATGACTCCAATTTTTCATTCTTCATAGAAAGTTTAATTACAAAATTTTAACATGTTTATTTCTTTAGGTGAAGAAACTTCTTATATCCCTCATATATGATAATCTTAAGTAAATATTGCACTGAAAGATGAATATGAGTCCCAGGCCTCTTTGGGTATAATAACCAAATGCTGCTTGCAATACATTTCTCAGATGATCCTAGAGGAAAAAAAGAGACTCATTACATTAAATAAAAGCAAGAAATCAGATTAAAATAACATAGCCACTTAGGAATCATGCCATTTGAAAATGTAACAGTTGATGAGTGCTTTGACCACCAACACAGAAGGCAAATTCCATGGAAGTTACAAAACAAAGCCAAAGCATGGTATTAGTTTTACATTAACTTGGATAATTTTTTCATCATATTTTCAATGATTGTGTTTAAAAGCCAAAAGTTAATAAAGTAGCTATACTGTAAATGTCATAATCCTTTAGCTCAGGAATCTATTTATATCCTCTGGAATGGGGTCAAAATTGTAGAAAGTCATATCTTTCTGCTGATAAACTTCCCTTGAAAATTATCAGATAGGACTTAACACATAAAGCAGACATAAGATTGTGAAGAAATACAAGATGGAGGCTAGATATTTGGAGAGGGGCACAGAGAAATAATTACACAAGAGAAGAGGTAATGCAAAGGAGAACTGGGAGATAAATATTCAGCAGTCAAGAAAGGAAATGTACCCAGGATGCATCCTCTGTTCTCACTGCAAACATCATCAAAAGACTGGATTCAACCTAAACTAGATTTAAATCCTAAATACAACCCAGAAATGTCAGTTATTCATAGTAATTTCTAAAATAATCTTTAACATACTCACGTCTAGAAATTTAAAAATCAAGTTTCTGTGTACAGTTTCTATAATTGAGTCAAGTGCGTTATAGAGTTTCTGGGGCACAATTTCCACAAGTATCCTGGAGGGAAATTTTATTATTCAGTTTACCATGTTTTGTTTTATTTTGTTTCAAAGTATGGCCCTTGGATCTTCTTTATCTGCGTCATCTAGAGAATTTATTAAAAATTCATATTCCAGGCTTATCCAAGATCCAGTGCTTCGGAATTCTGAATCCTGGGGCCTGGGAAATTATGACAAAATTTCTCTATGCATGAGGCACACTAAATTTATGAACTATTGAGATAACACAGAATTGAAGATTAAGTCTTCCCTTCCATCTGACCCTAACATTAAGAAAGCGATAGTAAGAAACAATCTCCCTAACCTAGCTGCGGTTTCCAGTTCCCAGTGATGCTCTCTTGTAAGACACCCAGTGTTTCTGAAGTTCGCTAAGAGCTGAACAGATTATTGCCCTTCTAGATCACAATGACTCTTTCATGCCCTATAAAGCCAGTTAAAATTTTACATACTTTCTAAGAAGGAAAACTTCTCCTTAAGACATTGTTAAAAATTATCTAGTTTCACATAGACATTCAATTTCGTGCTATCCCACTTCTGGAAACTCTTTTTCCTCTCATTGTCTGAGTGGAATTTTTTCTCTCGTTGTCTGAGTCAAGGCCTGGGTAAATTAAGTTCTAACTGACCAATTCTATAGTGAGAATTCATTAAGCACCTCTCATGTGCCAGAAATAATGCTAGCATGATCAACAGAAAAATGAGGAGGAAGGGCCCATGCTGCATTGGACTCACAGGCTAGTAGGAAAAAAAGGCAAGTATATCAACACAACAGCACACTGTGATTGCTGTTGACAGATTTGCTAAGAGAGTCCAAAAAATGGCATCTAAATCAACCCAGGAGTTTCAGGAAAAGTTTCTTGAAAAGACCCTGTCTGCAAAGCATGAAAAGGAACTACATCCTAGAAATATAGAGGTCAGGTAGCCAGAAGACTTATCAGCATATGCACTCCATATGAAGAGGGACATTTATGCAAGTCAGAGGTCAGGAGTAACCCATAGGTCTCCAAGGTAGAAGACCCCCCCGCCAAAAATAAATCCTCAACAAAGCTCTGGTGTTTCAGCTGTGGTGCTGCATAACAAATCACCTCCAAAACAGTGGCTTCAAACAACAAGAGCCACTGATTCTGTCATGTGTTCTGTGGGTCAGGAGTTCGAATGGAGTACAGCAAGGAAGGTGTCTTTGCTTCACAATGCCTGGGGTCTGGGGTCTCAGTCAAAAGATTTAAAGGCTGAGGCTGGACTCATTTGAAGGCTCATTCACTCAGCTGTGGCAGTTGATGCTGGCTGACAGCTTAGGGCATTAGCCCCTCTCCCCACAGACTCTCTCTGTGGTCTCTCTGCATGGGCGACTTTGAGCTTTCTCACCGTGTGGTGGTGAGGTTGCAAGAGCAAGCATCCCAAGAGAGGAAGCCAGGAAGACAGCGCATTATTTTTATGACCTAGCGTTGGAAGTCACATAGTATCACTTCTAACACACACTATTTGTCAGAGCAGTCACAAGCTTTTCAAGCAGATACAATGAAAGGTAACACAGACCTCCTTTTGGGGGAGAGGAGTGTTAGTCATATTTAAAGAATGACATGTGGATGGGAAATATATGTGAGATACACACACAGCATCTTTGCAAGCATAATACGCCACTTCTAGATTACTAATATAAAGAGAATTCTGTATTATCTAGCTTGAGTGCCGTTCACCATATAAAAATAATACAATAGAAAATGTCAGCAAACAAATTACATCTAGGTGGTAATAAGATTTCTTATTTATGAGACTCATGGCCCACTCTCCTCTTTTTTCCATGTCTTCAAACACTCATGCCATATCTATATGTATAAATACAATCTTTTATGACCCCATCATACAGTATCTTTCAGAGACTTGAGTTTTAAAAAATTAGAAGAAAATGTGGCCAGCATGTTCTAAACTTTGTTGCAATAAAACAAAGCAACGATAACCCAGGGTCCAATTTTATAGATCTCATGACCAGAAAAGTATCGTCGAGTCAGAGACTAGCCTTCTGGTCCCTTGCCTGATGAAACTGCTGACAAATTACCCTCCTCTTGTACTCCACAGTCATTAACTGAACTGATCTGAGTTTCATCATAAAATGTTCTGGGATAGTTTTGCAACCAGAGACCAAAAGCCATAATCAGAAGAGCAGCCACAGTTCACACTGCCACAGTGTTCTGTGCTGGACAGGATGATTCATATGTGGCTAGCCTGGATTCTCTTACAACAAAACAGACTTGCAAAAAAAGAGCATTATAGCTTTTGTTGCCACTGCACTGCACTGTTCCCCTCCATTCTCCCTGAAGGTTTAAATTTAATGCCTGCCCGACTGCCTTTCGTCTGCCGTGCTGCTGTTACATTGATACACACTTTATACCAGACTCAGTGAGGGAGAAGGGGCAGGTACCACTGAGCAGATGGAGAGTTCCTGTGGTTTACCCTTCCTTTAAAGTCGCCAGATTCCTACTGCACCTCAGCAATCACTGATGTGACCTGTGAAGTGTGACCCAGCCCCGGATGATCAGGGGCTGTGCACTAAACTTCAGTTCTAATCCTAAAGTATATGTTGGGGATTTAAAACCAGACGTTTCTAATCTAAAGGGCATGAAAGCATCATATTGATCCACTAGATAATGTTAAGAAAAAAACCACATGGCCCATAGATGTTTGCAACCAATTAAGGATTAAGGGGGAAAAAATTTCAAAGTCCAATCTCTTTAACTCTTTGAAACTTCCCAAGGTAGCTGAGGCAATAACCCTTGCTCTCCATAGTTATAATAAAACAAGGATGTCGTTTAGACATGAAGTTCACGTATTCTGGTAATTCTGTGGTTATTTTTTATTAAGATCATTAGCATATTGGAAACTGCACCCCAAAGTGACAAACTTAGATATAAAGAAAGCCTTTTTAAGAAAAATTGAGGCGTTTATAGAGGTCAAATGCCAAAAATACCCATTGCTCTCAGCTCCAGTGAATATTTTAAGCTTAAACATTTTAAAAATGGTGAATAAACAAGATATAGAATGGCCCAAGGAAATAGTCATAATATATCATTTATAAAACTCTTTGACCTTTACATGTACTGATTCAAAACTAGCCCAGAAGTCATCTTGCTGATGGTTAAAAATGATTACTACATGACAGAATGAACACCTTTCATGTGAAAAGAGTTTGCCAGCCTGCGGGTTGGGAAACACATGCCTTCCAGTCTCACTGCCAAAACCCAGACATCTCAGTGAGATTCAACAGTGAAAACTGCTTGTCTGTACCTAGCCCCAGCTTAGAAAATCCAAGTAAATGCTTAAATACTTAAAGTTGTATTCCTCTCCCTTTATTGTTCTCCAAGCAGCATCTGGATATATTTAAAGAATGGCTTATATGATTCTGTGACAGTGTGAGTGGAGAAAGATGAAGTCCTCAAATATTTAGGGATCTCTGAAGACTGTCTCCTATAGGGAGCTGGTCTGAGCTTTTCTCTAGACTCTCACCACTGAGCCACCATGAGACTAGCCTTTGAATAGGGAACGGGCTAATACTCAGGCATCCCTAGAGAGAGTCCATAGCTCTGATCATTAACCTCTGGTCAGCCTCTCCTCCTCCTGGAAGTCTCTTAGCTTCCTTGATCCTTTTGCATCCTCTTCCCAGGGCATTCAGAAATATTCCTGGTCTTCAGTTTTCAAGCATAGAACATGGGACTGGAGCTCTATTCAGGTTCAGCCACTTTTTTGCCTTCTACTATCAGCACTGTACCATTGCTTCCAAGTCTTACTGCAGTAACACTGCTAACACTGAGCTGAAGGGTCATGTTCTCACAGGGGCTGAGAGCCTCCTGCTGACTTTTCTCAGGAAAGTGGTCCACTTGATCCTATGCCTTCAGGGGTTCGCTGCTTCTCTGAATGTTTCTAAAGCCATTCACTCCCTTATGCATTCATACTCTTTGATCCCATCTCAAAGGGTGTATCAGGGAATACATAGTGCATTTGCCTTTTCGTTCTCAATAAGCTACTGTTTCTCTCCCCATAACCTACTTGAATGATCAAGTCCATTAGGCCTGAATTTTGACATAAGACAAACTTTTTATCTCAATGCACCTAGCTTTCAAAATTGTTCTTTTGCTACAAAGGTTTTAAAAGGAATACAAGCATTGAAATTCAAAGCTGACCAATTCACCTTGGAGTCTTTTTAAATCTCTGAATAAAGTGCCTTGACATGAGTATTAATTTTTTAAAGCTCTGAGGTGATTCCAGCACAGAGCCAGGGCTGATCCATCACTGAGCTCAGCCCCTCCTTCCCTGGAGACCTAAGTTTCCTGGATCTAGAAGTAGAGAGTTACATGGAAGCATTTTAGGAGGGCAATTAGAATTAATATTCACACAATAGCATCTCCACTGATCTCTACATTGGCCTAGAAGAATATCTGCAATAATATTCACCTAATATTAATGATTGCTCTATGACAGTGTAATTTGGAAGGGACATTTTACTCTTATCTTCTTACTTTTCAACATTACTTATCTTTTTCTAATGAATACTTTTAAAAAATCAGTATCTTTAGAAAATAAAAACACAAAACATAAAGAACAGTATATTCATAAAAATAGCTAAAACAGTAATGAAAAGTTGAAGGCAACGAACATCAAGGGAATAGTTAAGTCAATCATGCTATATCTATCAATGGACTATTATGTATGCATTAAAAATTATCATCATGAAGTTGTTTTTTTTTTTTTTCCCGAGATAAGAGTTTCTCTCTTGTCACCCAGGCTGGAGGGCAATGGCATGATCTCGGCTCACTGCAGCCTCTGCCTCCCAGGTTCAAGCTATTCTCCTGCCTCAGCTTCCCAAATAGCTGGGATTACAGATGCGCACCACTACACCTAGCTAATGTTTGTATTTTTTTAGTAGAGACACGGTTTCACCATGTTGGCCACACTGGTCTTGAACTCCTGACCTCTGGTGATCCACCTGCCTTGGCTTCCCAAAGTGCTGGGATTACAGGCATGAGCCACTGCACCTGGCCATCACTATGAAGTTCTATGTAGCAGCATCTTTACATTTACAATGTTAAGTAAAACAATACAAATAAAAAATATGTGTAAAGTATATTAGCGAAGCATAAAAATGTAAATATTGTTTATAATGCTCCAGTGCTTTATATCCTCATTATTACTTTCCCTTCCCCCTCAATTTTAATTCAACGGTGGCTTCCTAAAGATTTCAAAGTCATGAATCCTTAAGGGTGCAATATGAATGCCCTGTGAATAAGAGAACTATTTGGGGATAGATTATCTGTCCACAGAACCACTCAGATCACATTATGGCTGCAGTCACCTTTTCAACAAATACAGATGCAGTAAATTTGAAATCACTCAAAAGAAAGTACAAGGAATGTAAAATCTATTTTACAAATGGGGAGGAAAGAAAAATGAGAGAAAACCAGGTGAGCTACAAACACTTTCTTTTGTACAGTAGGTAAAAGTCTTCCAGGATAGCAGTATAGACAAGTCTTGGTTCCCTTGTGGAGCTGCATCTATCCCGAACTTCCATCCACTAGAAAAGCTGGTTGTATCACTAACATGAAATCAAATGCCAAGCAGGAGAAACTCATTTTACAAAATTCCTAAGTGTCTTGGGTACAGAAAATAAAGAATAAGTATTTCCCTGAGAATTAGTGGGTGCAAGCTGGGCCTTGAAGAGTTGGGAGTAGAAAGAAGATGTAATCCTCAGTGTGAGACCCCTCCTTTTCAAAAGATGAAGAGAGAAGAGTCAGGAATGTGACCTGGGGCCAAAAGAGGAGAACATTTGGATAAATGGGTAAAAATAAATCGAAAGATCTGACAGATGACATTAGGGACTATAGTGTGACAACCAGAAAAGCTTGAAGTAAGAAGGACCACCTAGTTCCAATGAGGATGAGAGGCAAATTGGGAATAAAATTCAAAGAAAAAATCTTACTTCTGCCATCTTGATGTAGAGCTACTAAATCTAGCTTCTGTTGCACTGATTTAGAGTTATTACCACAAGCCTCTTTTACCATAAATTTTTATGTTACTATGGGAGGTCCCCATAACCTGAATCTTACAGGAATTCCCCAGCCTGTTGAGTGGCCACTCACAGATGCTACAGACTCCAGTACCCATAACAGTCCTAACAGTTGCCTCTTACTTCACAGGGGATCTAGTAATGTGCCTGTACCAGTGACCTGGTCGGGACAAGAGCTAGAGCCATGTCACTTCCTGGAGCTCTTACCCTGCAGGCAACCAGGACAAAGGAAGCTATGACTTTTTGCTTATTCATTAAAATTTATTCAACATATGCTAACATCTTATGTCTAAGAACTATGCAAGCACAGCGGCTACAACAGAGAATAAGACAAACCGGTTCCAATTCTTGAGGTGCTCACATACTAGTAGGGAAGAGAAACAATAAGCAAACAAATCAGACAAGGGCTATTTTTACAATGTTTATGAGGAGCCTTGGAAGATTTCACCTTTAAAGTTCATTTGGGAAGGACACAGTTGACCGTACTGATCACATTATCAACCCCCTTTTTTTTTTTTTTTGAGACTGAGTCTCACTCTGTCGCCAGGTTGGAGTGCAGTGGCACAATCTCAGCTCACTGCAACCTCCGCCTCTTGGGTTCAAGCGATTCTCCTGCCTCAGCCTCCCAAGTAGCTGGGACTACAGGCCCACGCCACATGCCCAGCTAATTTTTCTATTTTTAGTAGAGATGGGATTTTACCATGTTGGCCAAGATGGTCTTGATCTCTTGACCTCGTATTCCACCCACCTCAGCCTCCCAAAGTGCTGGGATTACAGGCATAAGCCACCACGCCCAGCTGCGTTATGCCCTTTTTATGCCCTTTTGATAATCTTGAATGACTAAGCATGTGTAAGGAGTATATACTGTGTTCCGTTACTTTAACAGATTAATAACTCTGCTATGAATTTCAACATCATCATACCATCTCACACCAAACCTGATCCAGTTTCTCTGATCAGCAATATATGAGGCAACAGAAGAGACGCCGTACAGGATACCAGCTGAGCAGAACACATCTGTATACTCCACACACTTAGGATCTAATGGTCGACACAGGCAAGTATATAGATAACAACAGTAACAGAAAAAATGTAAGTCCTAGAAGAGAGGTGAAACCCAGCCATTTTGGAGGCATCAAGGCCTTGAGTGGTCAAATGATTTGACCAATGTCACATAACTTATTAGTGAGTTAGAGGAAGGGCAAGTACTTTTCCCATAGAGTCCCAGAAAATGTCATATGACATAGAATCAGCATCTTTCAACAGTCCAAAATACAATCATTCTCCCTTATAGAGTTGCCTGTAGACTCAAGTTTAATGGAGTTAATAGCTTGAACAGCAAATTGGAAATTAATAGGACTAGATTCTGCTGGGAAATTTGGTAAATCCTTCACTTCTGCTTCTATTTCTCTACCTGCAAAATGAGGCAACAAGTTTGAAGCCAGTCCGCCATTCTGTGGAGAAGAAAGTGTAAAAAAAACTAATGGTTTCTGACCTCTTATTTCACACAAGGCCCCATGTTAGACACCATATGATATGTGTCATTTAATCCTCACAACATCTCAGGGTGGTAGAAATTACTCCCATTTTGTAGATAAGTATGTAAGTTAAAAGAGGTTAAGAACCTTGCCCAAGGTCAAATAGCTATGCGAGAGTCAGAATTCAAATGCCATCTGTCTTCACCTCTGTGCTGCTAAGCAACCACCCACTGGAATAATTTGAGATACTATTAAAAAGGTACTATGTGGGCCCAAGCCATTAGCAGCAATATCAGCCATGTGATAAACTGTGATATAATTGTGAATAAAAAGTCCTAACTGGAATTTTAATTTTAGGACTTAATCACTAAGATAATATGTGTTATATAAATATACAAGTTAAAATAATTTTTCTTCTAGTAAATTGTGTTTGAGTTTTCTGTAATTGTATCTATGAAAAGAACACAGACAGAATTATATAAGCCCTGAGGTGAAGGAAGGACATGAAGAGAAAACTTGTTCTGCCTGGAGAAGGCGGAGTGTACAAAATACTTATAAATACCAAAGACACTGCACAAGCCACCTGCTCTCCCTCTTTTTCCACCTACTGCCTTCCTCCTGGTATGCTGTATCAATACTAGTTCAGCTAGCTCTTCTTACTTCGTTTTATAACCCAGCCATCCTACCATTTTCCTCCCACACTCCTGCCTGAGGGCCTAGGGTGTCAGAGGATAAAGAACAATTGAAGGCTGATGTGACCCCAATAAACATGACCAATTACAAGCTGTATAACTACGAAAAAATATTTCAAACCTCTAAGACTCAGTTTCCTCACTTGTAAATGGACATGATATCACTTTGTTATGAGATAATAAAGGGAAGAAAAAAAAAACATTTCTGTGGTGCTCACAGCTCTGGAAGTAGTTTCCCCTTTCAAAACCAAAATTCGTAGTTGAGAACCAAGAATAGTGGGAATGTTATATCCATTTCCTATCATTTACCCTGCTCACGCTACCCACTGTAGAAGGGGAAAAAGTGGCAAGGTCTGCAGAAGGAACACTTGTTTACTGCTCCAGAAATCAGTAGGGGAAACACTAGAAAGTTGTCTACTTGAGAAAACTTTAGTTAGGTTAATAAAGTTAGTTGGCTTTGAGCACAGAAGCCAAGCCCTTGCTCCAATACTTGGTAGCTGTATGACCTTGGACAAGTGGCTTAGTCTGCTCGGATGTCAATTTATAGCTTGGAAATAAAATCAATACTTGCCTAGCCTTTGCACAGGAACGGTGTGAATGCCAGAGGACATCAGGGATGTGAAGGCACCACCCATACAATACTTATGACCTAAAAATGATCTCAACTGCCTGGAAGACAAAATTCAGGAGAGCAGAGAAAAGTGGATCTGTTACCACTCCTGGAAAGCAAATTACTTGTGTTCCCAAAGGCAAAAAGTCAGTCAGAACTCAATTTCTTAATGAAACAGATGATTTCCAACCGTTAACTTTCTCAGATCTACCTCAGTATTGGTTCTTCAAAGACAATTTGAAACTCTTCATAATTCATAACCTCTACTTGTCTTTTATATGACTCTGATCAATGCAGCTAATTTCAAAATCTATATAACATAAAAATTACCACCCCAATTACAGTTTACTAGATATAAGAATCTTTTTTTTTTTTTTTTTTTTTTTGAGACGGAGTCTTGCTCTGTCACCCAGGCTGGAGTGCAGTGGCCGGATCTCAGCTCACTGCAAGCTCCTCCTCTCGGGTTCACGCCATTCTCCTGCCTCAGCCTCCTGAGTAGCTGGGACTACAGGCACCCGCCACTTCGCCCGGCTAGTTTTTTGTATTTTTTTAGTAGAGACGGGGTTTCACCGTGTTAGCCAGGATGGTCTCGATCTCCTGACCTCATGATCCGCCCGTCTCGGCCTCCCAAAGTGCTGGGATTACAGGCTTGAGCCACCGCGCCCGGCCTTAGATATAAGAATCTTAAAGATGGGGAGTATCTTATTCATCTTTCATCACCAGTCTTTACAACAGTACAAAAATTGAAGCTGATAAATAATTGCTGAGTGACTAAAAGAGTATATATGAAGTATGGGTGCAAGTGTGGCATGCAACCAAATGTACATCCTTGGCAATATTTCATAATCATTAGACATTTAAGGTCTGCCCAAGACTGAACTCTCACTCCTAGAACTTGCATGATCATTTATTACAAATATATGAAATATTTTAACAGAATCAAGAATGTTCACTAGGCCAGGCGCGGTGGCTCAAGCCTGTAATCCCAGCACTTTGGGAGGCCGAGACGGGTGGATCACGAGGTCAGGAGATCGAGACCATCCTGGCTAACACGGTGAAACCCTGTCTCTACTAAGAAATACAAAAAACTAGCCGGGCGAGGTGGCGGGCGCCTGTAGTCTGAGCTACTCCGGAGGCTGAGGCAGGAGAATGGCGGGAACCCGGGAGGCGGAGCTTGCAGTGAGCTGAGATCCGGCCACTGCACTCTAGCCTGGGCTACAGAGCGAGACTCCGTCTCAAAAAAAAAAAAAAAAAAAAGAATGTTCACTGGACACACTTGATACACTCAGAGAGAAAAAAAAAAACAATCATGTTGCTTACTTTAGCATGCTTTAACTTTTCACGCTTGAATTTTACTCTTTGCAAACTGTGTCTTATGCTATATTGAACACACAGACCTTGGTTGTTGCACTGATACCAATATGGCCACTAACCGTGGAGTATTATAACACCAACTATTCATCAGGTCAGCTCAGAACCCCTAAAGGGGATCTCATGCTGGAAATTTTAACACTTCTTATGATAGCATAATGAATAATGCTTATAGCAGGCCAGAAAATCAGATAGTACACAATTTTTAGTGCTCAAACCCAGCGTCTGTCCCATGGAATGCTAGAGTATATACTGTATATTAATACAGATGTGGCCCTCACGGACCCACCTGGAGTAAAAAAGTCTCTTGTATATGTAGTGCAGGATGATGTCTGAATAGATGTGGCCACCTTTGCATTAGAAAATCTTCCCTCCAAGTCTTTTTCAGAATAGTACCTCTACCAGGACCACTGAATGCTACATCACCAAATTTAAAGGAGGTATCCAGGCCAGGCACAGTGGTTCTTGCCTGTAATCCCAGTACTTTAAGATGCTGAGGTGGGATGATCACTTTAGCCCAGGAGTTCGAGACCAGCCTGGACAACACAGTGAGACCCCACTTCTACAAAAAATTAAAATAAAATAAAGGAGGTATCCAGCTTCAACCAGATATGTGCCCATCAGTGACACCCACTAATTCAACCCACTGGTGTGTGGCAATCTGCTTAGTTCGAGGACTGCTTGGTCCTATCTACCAAGAATGGAACCATGAGCTGGAAAACCAATCCCATTTCCCTTAATTTTTAACTTTACTTTTTTACTTTTAACTTACTTTTTGGTGTGTCAGTAAAACTGAGTAGTGGCATACTCAATTCATTCTCTTGATATTTATTTTCTTCTCTTTTATTCCTCTAGGGAAAGAGTAAATTGAGTAACTCATTTTGTCACAGAGGGAAGAGGTCCCCTCCCAAATCTCACTTATGAAATATAACATATGAGTAGTGCATCCTGCTTTTAAGAGAATGCGAGCACAGAAGAATGAAGAGAATATACATTGTATATTTCTCTGAGTGGGGTAGACTTCTGGTTCTGTAAATGTAACAGAGTCCAAAAAATCCTTCAGTGCAACACCCAGGTCTGCCAAGAAAATGTAGCTTCTTTATTTGTTTTTATAATTGATCAGATCTTCCTCTTAAGTTTATCGCTTGATGGTAATACTAGAGGTGTAAGGAAGGAGGCAAAGATCCTTTATCACAACACAAACAATTAATTAGAACACTTCACGTATATTTGTGGTAGAGTTTATCTTTGTCAGTAGAACCTTTACTAGTAATTATTTTTCTATTAAGATACTGTGATTCTACCTCTGAAAATCGAACCTCCTTTTTCTTATACTCTTATAGTATTCATTTGTCTCATTTCATAAGAATCGCTTACCAATAGATACATATCACACGAGTATTACACTGATTATAAAGTCAATGCTTTCTCCTCACCGTACTGCAGAGAGGCCACTACAAACATCAAATAAACAAGAAAAATATAGACTGTTTTTTTCCTTAGATTTGTGGTGGTCAAGTAAAAGATACCCGAGTATCTTAAGATAAACAACTTCATTTGCCAAAGTAATAATTTCATCTTTTCAAATGATTAAAGACCTATAAATACTTTTCTTCAGTCTGGCCTACCAGTATGAAAATAGGTAATATCAGCCCTGTCCCAACTACCAGTGCTCTCACACTGACAAACTACATGTACTTCTCCTCTCTAGAACTACCCTTTCCAGGTCCCATTCCCTCATACCCCTGCTTTCTGTCAGATAATTAGCTAATTAATACAGCGTTAATATACTGTTCTAACAATAACAAAAAGCTGAATTATAACAAATTTACTTGGCCTTCTGCTCTGGCAAAAATGGAGTGTCAGAGATCAGATTAATACTCTTGTCTGAAAAAATAACAAGATAAAATATATAAAACAGTGGTTTTCAACACAGTGGGCATTAGGGAACAAAGTACAGTAATTTCTGAAGGATGGAAAAGAGAAGTATGTTCTGTAATAACAGCTCATTGCCTACAGTAATGTTCCAGGCCAGGTGTAGTGGGAGTAAGGGAGCACTGGTCTCCCTGAGTTGAAAAATAAAGGTGAGGAGATCAAGGAAGCTAAAGTTACAGAACAGAATACCAGAGAGGAGAGAAATACATGGAGAGATAACTATGGAGATCTGCAGAGGTTTCTTCCTTCGTTTTTTTTTTTTTTTTTCTCCTTTTGAGACAGGGTCTCTCTCACTCTGTCACCCAGGCTGGAGTGCAGTAGCATGATCTCAGCTCACTGCAACCTCTGCTTCCTGGGCTCAAGTGATTCTCCACCTTCAACCTCCCAAGTAGCTGGGACCACAGGCATGTACCACCATGCCTGGCAAATTTTTGTATTTTTTGTAGAAACGGGGTTTTGCCATGTTGCCCAGGATGCTCTCAAACTCCTGAGTTCAAAGCCATCTGCCACCTCAGCTTCCCAACATGCTAGGATTACAGGCATGAACCACCATGCCCAACTTCCTCCAGTCTTTAGCTGAGTACTAATCAGCATATGCATGTGAGGAAACTAACCAAGGCTAGGGAAAGAACCACCCAAGTAACAGTGCCTGGTACTCACACAGCATCAGGAACAGTGCCTAATCCCTCCATCTGGACTGGAGAAGCTCATAACCTACTGAGCATCAAATGGGGTACTCAGTATGTTTTGCCTCACCAATGGAAAAAACTAACCCCACACAGAACATTCTTCAGGTATCATCTAACAAACCTTAAAAGTTAGACTTGATAAGATCAAACTGTTTGTAAGTAACTTAATCATGTTTCAGAACAAAACTCAAGGACATTTACAAGAATAGAAAAAAGTCCAGCACCAAACAAAGTAAAAGTTACAGTATCTAGTATATAATCAAAACTTATCAGACATTCAAAAATCACGAAAATATGACACATACTGAAAAGTCAATCAATCCTAACCAATTCAGAAATGGCACAAATGATGGAATTAGAAGGCAAGGACATTAAAACAGTTGTTTTAACTGTATTCCACATGTTCAATGAACTAGAATATGTGCTACTGAAGCAAGATATTTCCCTGACCCCTTCGTGGGCGGGAACTGGAGTGCACAGGCACTGGAACTAGCCAGCCACCTCAGCCCAGCAAGTGTGAACTCCACTTATTTGCTGTTCCACCCTCGCCAGAAGGCGAGTGCAGGTGAGCAGATGTGGGAGCTAGGGCAAGTGCTTTTGGGCTCCAGCAGGAGTGAACTCTATACCAGCCCCACGGCAGCATCTAAAGGGAGCTGTGCCCGCAACCCCTCAAACCCAGGAGGAAGTGCTACAGTACTCTTTCAGCTCTGCTGTTTGCAGATGGCTCAACTGTTAACAGCTCAGTGGAGGGTCAGAGTGACAGCCTTTTGCACCCGCACTTGTGGCGCCCGAGTTCTTGTGCAGCATCCAGGAGGAATGACATCACATAAACAAACTGAAGATGGTAAATGCAGGAGATTTGATTGCTGATGAAAGTGGCTCTTAGTGGGAAGAAGAGCTGAAAAGGGGATGGAGTGGGAAAGTAATCTTCCCCTGAAGTCTCTTCTCTGAAACTATGACATCCAGCTGTCCCTCTGAAGTCAAGCCACTTCTCTACAATGACCAACTGTAGTCTTTGACATCCAGCTGCTTCTCTGTCTGCTGGCTGAGCCTGGGATGTTTATGGGCATGGGATGTGGGGGCAGGGCAGGCAACATTCGAGGGGGAAAACAGGGATGGAAGTTCTCGCTTTGGGTTGTAGTACCAGGCGTTTTGGCTTGAGGGTGGAACCCTCACCAGGGACCTGCCCTCTTCTTCCCAGAATTTCCCTGCCTCTTATTTCTATCACTAGAAGATATAAACATGATTCCAATCAAAATTGGAGAGATGAAAACTGTAATGTGAGAGATGTAAAATAAACTGGATGGGATTAATAGCAGAGTACACATTGCAGAAAAAGATTAGTGAACTTGAAGACATAATGACAGAAACTACACAAAATAAAAACAAAGAAATAAGACTGAGGAAAAAAAAAAGATAGAAAATGGAGGATCAGTAGGCTGTGGGAAAACTTTAAGAGGCCTAATATACATGTAAAAGGAGTGGAAGATGACGGGAAAAGAAAAAACATTTGGCCAAATACTCTGTAAATTGAATTTCAAAAACTACAAACCCACAAATTCAAGAAGCTCCTAAAACCCCCAAGAACAAAGTCAAATTAAGAAACCAAAACATAAAGCACATCATAATTATTTGCTAAAAGATTATTTTAGAAAGTTGCCTCTCCCCTGAAGAAATTCTCTTCCCACAGTCCACTGTACTGTGCCTGAAGGTGATGCAGGGTTATTTTCTTGACCCCTTTGTGGGATTCACAACGGGGGTGCCCTGTTTACTCAGCCTGCCCTGCCCAACCTCAGAAGCGGGAACAAGTGCAGGAACCACAGTGAGGAAGTGCAGGAACTAGCTGGCAGGAGCAAACTCTGTTTGCTCAGGTCCACCATGCTCCACCCCTCATGGGAGGGAGCACAGGAGCGGGTGAGTGCAGTAACCAGCTGGCTGCTTCAGTGCTGGCAGGAGTAAACTCTGTGCAGTCCCCACAACAGTGTCCAGGTGAGGATGTATGTGACCCCAAGGCCCCAGAGGGTGTTTTACAATACTCTCTTAGCTCTGCCATCCACAGACAGCAGTGTGTTATCAGTTCAGTGGGCCCTTTGCCTCATGTAGGGTGGCTGCCCTCCTGCAACGATGGCAAAGGGCCAACGTGACAGACTTTTTGAGTACCTGCACTTGGTGCATCCCAAAGTCTTGTCCAGTGCCCAAGAGGAATGGTCGCAGGGATGAACTGATGGATGGTGAATGCAGAGAATTTTATGGAGTGCTGAAAGCGGCTTTCGGTGGAGAGGGGAGCTAAAACGGGGGCAGGAAGAGGTCACTCTCCCCTGAAGTCAAGCCTATCTGCCTCTCTCTTCCAAAGTCAAGTTACTTCATCCAGCCACCATCTCTGAAGTTAAGTTACTTCTCCCTGATGTCCAGCCACTTCTCTCTTTGGCTGGCTGAGTCTGGGGTCTTTATAGGCACAGGATGGGGGCAGAGATCATTTTGGAAAAGACAACATTTGATTGGTATTTTTTAAAAAAAATACACTATTCAGAAAGAACTAATAAGGAGACAGCAGGCACACAGGGATAGATGTTCTCACTTTGGGCCATGGGTTTCAGGCTTTTTGGCTTGAAGGTGGGGTTTTTGCAGGGACCTGCTCCTGTCTGACTAGAGTTTCTCCACCTCCTATCATTATTAAAGGTAAACAGATTTTCTTCTTGCTCCCCACTGTCTCGGTGGTCCTGCCTAGAACTTGTCATCACCAATAACTCGCCCTGTGCATATCTCTACTTTTTGTACCCCATCACTGTCATTGCTTCATACATCACTGAAAAAATTGAAGCAGTCAGAATAGAACTGCCCCAAATTTCCTCTAGCCACATCCAACTACCCACCATGTTTGTACCCAATATTGTACCCATTTACCTTGCATTACTGAAACTGCCATTGCAAAATTATAACTGAGACAGTGAAAGGGATCTGAACAAACCAACTCCATCTTCCTTTTAACTTCCAAGCTGCCCTTGTTCATTCCTGGGCATAGGCTGAAGTAACTTCGGGAGAAACTTAGTTTATAGTTTAGCTTTTAAACAAAGATAATAAAACCCTTTCCCAAAACAAACCCCTTTCTTGCCTGGGGACTAGACTGCCTTTGTAGGACTAACAAATTAGTGACAAGATTGGAAATTATAGTTTAGGAGTCACACAGCTGGAGGCTGCAAAACTCTAAACCTCCCCGAATTGTTCCTGGAAATAACATCACTATCGTAAAATCTAAGATCAGTGCTTGAGAGATTCTGCAGACCCTGCACTCAGTGGATCAGCTAGCACCACCCAGAATGAGAAACTGGCTCATCTGGTCTTGTGGCCCCCACCCAGAAACTGACTCAGCACCAGAGGACAGGTTCAACTCTCTATGATTTTATCTCTGACTTGACCATTCAGAACTCCCAGTTCACTGGCCCCCTATTCACCAAATTATCCTTAAAACTCCAATCACCAAATGCTCACAGAGACTAACTTGAGTAAGAATAAAACTCCAGTCTCCCGCACGGTCGGTTCTGCATGAATTACACCTTCTCTATTGCAATTCCCCTGTCCTGCTAAATTGTCTCTGTCTAGGCATCAGGCAAGGTGAACTGTTGGGCAGTTACATTTTTAGGTGTTAGTATAAGTGTACCAACTATACACTCCCATCCTTGTGTATCCAAGTCTGTCCTCCTTCCCCCTGCAAAAAACCTCACTCTAGTAGTTCTTCCCCCTCTTTTCTATAAATCAAAGTTTTCTTCTCTTCTAAATCATTCTCTTCAACTTGCAAATAGGCTGTTACTTCATATTTAAGAAAAAAATGAACATATACACATACATTAAATATTTTTAAAAATATTTTCCATAATTGGAAGTAATTATTATACAAACTTAACTTTGATTTATCATTGTATTTATTTTGGAGATGGAGTCTCGCTCTGTCACCCAGGCTGGAGTGCAGTGGCGCGATCTCAGCTCACTGCAGCCTCCACCTCCAGGGTTCAAGCAATTATTCCGCCTCAGCCTCCCCAGTAGCTGGAAATACAGGTGCATACCACCATGCCCAGCTAATTTTTTGTATTTTATTAGAGACAGGGTTTCACTGTGTTGCCCAGGCTGGTCTTGAACTCCTGAGATCAGGCAATATGCCTGCCTCAGCATCCCAGTAGATGTATATGGATCTGTCATTTGCAACAACATGGATGGAACTGGAGGACATTATATTAAATAAGACAGGCACACAAAAACAAACTTCGTGTGTTCTCACTTATTTGTGGGAGCTAAAAATTAAAACAATTGAACTTATGGAGATAGAAAATACAATTATGGTTACCAGATGCTGGGAAGGGTAGTAGTATGGATACTACTTTATGGATACATAGTAGATATATATATTTATGGGGTACATGATATATTTTGATACAAGCATACAATGCATAAAAACCACATCAGGCGCCAGGCACGGTGGCTCACGCCTATAATCTCAGCACTTTGGGATGCCAAGGCGGGCAGATCACAAAGTCAGGAAATCAAGCTCATCCTGGCCAACATGGTGAAACCCCGTCTCTACTAAAAATACAAAAGTTAGCTAGACATGGTGGTGCACACCTGTAGTCCCAGCTACTCGGGAGGCTGAGGTAGAAGAATTGCCTGAACCTCGTAGGTGGAGGTTGTAGTGAGCCAAGATCGTGTCATTGCACTCCAGCCTGGGTGACAAAAGCAAAATTCTGTCTCAAAAATAAAAATAAAAAATAAATCACATTGGGGTAAAGGGTACCTATCACCTCAAGCATTTGTTTGTTATAAACAATCCATTGTTATTAGTTATTTTAAAAGGTACATTACTATTGACAGCAGTCACCCTATTGTGCTATCAAATACTTATGCATTCTGTTGAATTATATTTTTGTACCCATTAACCATCCCCAATGGCTCCCTGCCCCACACCCTACTACCCTTTCCAGTCTCTGGTAACCATCACTGTACTTTCTATCTCCATAAGTTCAACTGTTTTAATTTTTAGCTCCCACAGATAAGTGAGAACACGCGAAGTTTGTTTTTATGTGCCTGTCTTATTTAATATAATCTTCTCCAGTTCCACCCATGTTGTTGCAAACGATAGGATGTCATTCTTTTTTATGACTGAATAGTACTTCATTGTGTATAGGTACCACATTTTCTTTATCCATTCATCTGTTGATGGATACAGGTTGCTTCCAAATCTTGGCTATTGTTAATAGTGCTGCAATAAATATGGGAGTACAGAGGTCTCTCTTTGATATACTGATTTCTTTTATTATTATTATTATTATTATTATTATCATTATAGACCTAGCAGTGGGATTAATGGGTCATATGGTAGTTTTGTTTATCGTTTTTTAAGGAACCTCCAAACTGTTCTGCATAGTGGCTGTACTAATTTACATTTCTACCAACAACATGCGAGGATCTCTTTTTCTCCACATCTTCACATTTGATATTGCCTGTCTTTTGAATAAAAACCATTTTTACTGGGGTGAGTTGATATCTCATTGCAGTTTTGATTTACATTTCTTTGATGATCAATGATGTTGACCACCTTTTCATACACCTGTTTGCCATTTGTATGTCTTTTGAGAAACGTCTATTCAGATCTTTCGTCCATTTTTTAATTGAATTATTAGATTTTTTTCCCTTTTGACTTGTTTCAGCTACTTCTACATTCTAGTTATCAATCCCTTGTCAGATGGGTAGTTTGCAGATATTCACTCCCATTCTGTGGGCTGTCTCCTCACTTTCTTGATTGTATCCTTTGCTGTGCAGAAACTTTTTAACTTGATGTAATCCTATTTGACCATTTTTGCTTTGGTTGCCTGTACTTCTAGGATATTATGCAAGAAATCTCTGCCCAGACCAATGTCCTGGAGAGTTTCCAACTTCTTATTTTGATAATTAGTAATTAAAGGGAAAATTATGCTTTTAAGTGCAAGTACAGTTCAACCCCAGTTGATGGGGGGAAAAAAAGCTGTCCTTTATCCAAAAGAAACTGCTAAGAATTTTTTAAAATAAATGTTAAAATTTGGAAATCATCATTTAAAGTCTCCCAATTATATAATTGATTTAGGCACTAAATCAAACAGGATATCTCTATACAGCACTAGAATATCACTACTAGATTATTTGCTAAATGTAAAAGAGAAAATGCACCTTTTTCTTGAAAAGATCTGTTAGACAAACCCTAAACAAATAATATAGATACACAGAAGTGTAGAATCACCAAGACAACCTGGTAGTCGTGTCCCCCAATGAAATACAATATGAACTACACAATATCACTCACTCACTCACAAAGTGTTACTGCCAAAAGTGTTTAAACCTAAATCTAATCAAGCCTTTAAACTTGTACGTACAGAAGATACATACATATATATAAATATAAACACACACATATGTTACAGGTAGTTAGATAGGCATGAGAGGGGCAGGAGAGGGCTCTGCCCCCACCAAGAACGTGAGGTATTGTTTCAATGATTATCACACTGTCTCTCTAAACATGGTAATTCAACAGCCGAAGGCAGACACAATCTCCTGATGATCCACAGCTATTAACATTAAAAGAATTAATTGAATGCAGATGCCAGGGAGAAGAAACTTCCTGGACATGCACATAAAGAGACAAAATGGTGAAATATGACCTTTCCAGGTATGCTACTAGACAATGGGAAGAAGCCTCAGATGGCATGCATGTCACTCCCTAAACATATTACGTGTGCTCACTTCCAAAGGGTAAGGAGGGTATTGTGCATGCAGAAAGCCCATCCTATGGGAGAAAGCATGGGAAAGAGGCGAGTCTATAAAGCCATAGGATCAAGGTTAAATGCTCTTTTTAACCTTTGGGCACCATCTTGAATCTCTTTCAAATGAACTTTCCATTCTTTCCTGTTCTAAAGCCTTTTAAATAAACCCACTCCTGCTCTGAAACTTGCCTTGGTCTCTCTTCTTCTGCCCTGTCAAATTCTTTCTTTCGAGGAGACAAGGACTGAAGTTGCTGCAGTCCGGCATGGATATGCCACCAGTAACTCAGGGTAACTTGGATCTCTTACACTGCTAACACACACACACATCTACATATACCTTATATATACACACACATATTAAACGTGTGTGTATATACATATATGTATTTATATATATGTATATTATATATATCATCTTAAAATTTTCTTGAAAAGCTTTTCTGTACCCCACTTCCTCTTCCAGTTGGTTCATTGTTTTTCTTTGTAACAAAACTCCTTAAAAGCCCCATGTGTAATTGCTGATTTCAATTACTCCCTACTAAGGGTCCCTTAATTTCGAGTCAGACCTTTACCCCCAACATGCCACCAAACCTTATTTCAAAGTCACAGATGTCTTAAACATTGCTAAAAACCTACCATCGATTTTCAGTCTCCAGTACACTTGACATATTAATAGCATTGATATTTTGCCATACCTCCTCCTTTGATATCCTTTCTTCACTTAGTTTCAGACATCATATTCCTTGGTTTTCTTCCCCTCTCACTTAATTCATTCTTAGTCACTTTTACAGACTCTTTAGTTATCCTGGACCTGTTATTTGAAACATCCCAAGCCTCAATCTTTGAACCTCTTCTCATTGTTTGCACTCAATAATTTGGTGATATCATTCCACCTCCTGGCTTTGACTATCATGTCTATGCTACATTAACCAAAATTGCCTCTCTGTGCTAACCTCTAGAATATATCTGATATAATCATGAGATCCAAGCATATTGCCTACCGAATATTATTCTGTTGAATGTCTAATACTAATCTCAGGCCTTACATTGTCCAAAAGTTAACTCTATCTTCCCTCTCAAAATCTGCTTCATCTATACATTTTCCCATCTCAACTAATGGTATTTCCATCCTTTTAAGTGCACAAGCCAAAAATACTGGTTTCAACTTTCACTCCTGTCTTGCTCTCACCCCGTATCTAATTGGTCTTCTTGGTTCTACTTTCAAAATACATCCAAAATCCAACCACTTCTCACTTTTGTCCAAGGAACAATGCTTCTCATCTTGATCACTTCAGAAAATCAATCAAGACAGGTCTCTCTATTTCCACTCTTGCCCAGCCCCCATCTATTTTCATTGTAGGTTTTAAAAGGATCATTTTGTCTGCTCTAATCAAGTCACTTGGGATTTCTTAACTGTCCTACAGGACTATATATGATCTTACCCCCACCTCATTAACTCTTTGACCTCAATTCCTAATATTTTCCCTTAATCATTCTGCTCAGGCACACATGCCTCCTTACTATTCCCAGTATATTCCAGAGAATAAGCTAGAACAAGGCCAGAGATGATTCACAGGTCTCTGTGTCAATGGTTCCCTTGCATCCTACTCACAACTATCAGTTTTTCTTCACCCTATTCTAACAGAACACTTTTCTTAAAATGCATCATGGATTGGTAGAGAGATTTTTAGAGTTAAAGGATCTTCAACAATGTATTCTTTCATTCTGCAAGCATTCACTGGTCACTTTGGGTTAAATCCTTAGTGGATGCTGATACGAGACAAGGACCTTTCTTTTGTCTTAAACTCAAATGGTGAGAAATAAACACATAAGAAGATAATTACAACACAAAGTGGTAGATATAGATATATTTCAAGATATTATGAGAACACAGAGGAAGAGTATTTGTCTGAGAAGGATCAGATGTGACTCTCCAGAGGTGATCATATCTGAGGAATTTAAATCTCCAATTCCACCACTGCAAGACAGTGACAGAACCTCTGGTATCAATTTGCTTGTCTGTACATTTGGGATGATAGTGCCTGCCTCACAAATTTCTTTTGAGTGCCAATAGAGAGGATATATGCTCGTTAAAGTGCCATTAAGAGTGTTACCTATACTTATCATCCTTCTCTGGCCTCTTACCCACCACCATCCACACAGAAGTAGCTGCTTTAGAAAGTGTAGTATCTTTTCATACAGCATCAAGCATCTGTAAAAACGAACTTATTAACTCAGTGCCTAGAGTTCAATATCTTGAAAAACTTAAGTACTTCTTATTTTCATTCTAAGCTTTACACGTTGTTTTGAAGAAATGAACCATATTTTGTTGAGGGCAATGCTATCACATTCATCTACACAAGCCCAGTCAATACGCATTGATTTGTGTTCTAATATTCATGAAACAATGGCTCAGTTCAAAAGCAGTCCCCTGTATTTGGATCTATTACATGCCACAAATGAACAGCTAATAGAGCTGTAGTTAATGACTGCTACATCAGAGAAAACACTAATGCAACATCCATCCTGACTGCAAGGAACGTTGGAAGAAACATAATTCATGTGAAATTCTCATAGCAATTAATTTTTCCCACTAACATTTTTCTGGAACCTACTGTGTACCAACGAATGAACTGGAAAATAAAGGAATTGGTTAGTATTCCTGCACTTGACTTTACAGTAAAACACAGGACTTGCCTCTGGTTTCCTCCTATAAAGCGCCAGATATCTTTTTTGTAAGATAATTAGAAAAAGAAAAAAAATCTCTTAAAAAAAAACCTGTGAATTGGGTGCTATGATGCTTCTAAAAAATGACAAATTTTTTATACTGCTCCTATAAAGAGGTGAGACCTGGGATAAAAGAAAAACTTCAGCCAAATTAAATTTAAAGGAATTTAATTGAGCAATGAATGATTTGTGAATTGGGCAGCCCCCAGAATCACAGCAGATTCAGAGACTCCAGGGGTGTCTCATGATAAGAACAATTTTATAGGCAAAAAAGGTAAAGTGACGTACAGGAATCTGAAGTGAGGTATAGAAACAGTGAGAATGGTTACAGCTCAACATTTCTGAACACAGTTTGAACATTCAGCAGTCTATGAGTGGTTGAAGTATGGCTGCTGGGATTGGCCAACACTCAGTCATTATTACAGGTGCATACTATTAAGTTAGGTTTTCAATTTTGTATGATTATTAAGCTAGGTTACAGTTCATCTACAAGGATGCAAATATAGAAGGATGAAGTCTTTCTCAGGACATATTTAGTTTGCCTTAACAATTCTTCCCTTTTGGACATTTTCTCAGTTTTGAGACATTGACCAAAACCTTAATCATTGATATCACTATTATTGTAAATGCATTTATATGGTTTTGAAACCCACTGGGAAACAGTGTAACAGTGGGTTTTGCAAGGAGAGAATAAGGACTAAGTAGAGGGTACCTCCTTATGCTGGAATATCCTGTTTACAGGACAGAAACAAAACCTGGTCTGTTCTAGGATCTATGTGTTTTCTTAAAGCTTTAGTTTGATTATGTCACATTTAGCAAAAGTGACTCCATTTTAGTTTGGTTTGGTTTATTGAGGCCTAGTGCATGAGCTCAGTCCAAAATAATGGCCTCACATAATTTGGTTTTTTAAAAAATCCCCCCCCTCCACCCGGCTAAAAGCCAGGTTCTCGCTTAGGTGAGAGTGTGACGAAACATAAGGCCTTAGCACCACTCTCAGTTATCATCATTTTGGGTTTCCCATCTCAGCACGTCATTCATAGGTTATGGTGTCCTCATGGTCACACATTTCTTTCAGCTTTTGTCATTCCAGTTGAAGAGAGATCATTTCACATTCTAGAGCCGGCTGCATGCAAATATTTAAAACTTTTGAGAGCATAGGCCAGGTGCAGTGGCTCATGCCTGTAATCCCAGCACTTTGGGAGACTCAGGCCGGTGGATCACTTGAGGTCAGGAGATCAAGACCAGCCTGGCCAACATGGTGAAACCCCATCTCTACTAAAAATACAAAAATTAGCCAGGCATGGTGGCGGGCACCTGTAATTCCAGCTACTCTGGAGGCTGAGGCACAAGAATCGCTTGAACCCGGGAGGCAGAGGTTGCAGTGAGCCAAGATGGTGCCACTATACACTCACCTGGGTGACAGAGTGAGACTCCATCTCAAAAAAATAAATAAAATAAAAAATAAAACTTTTGGGAGAATACAGCACACCAGGCAGAGTATTATTATGACTATTGAGAGGATGACACCAAGAGTTTGGAGTATCCTCCTCACCCAGGTTCCCCATAAACCACCTAAAATTAAACAGATTCAAGAACGAGCTAAATGAAGAGTCTACTCACTTGACTGACTGGTCTTTTCATTAATCCCCTATAACTGAATTTTTATAATAAACATTTGACGTATTTCTCACAGTCCACAAGTGTCAGCAGCTGCACAGGTACTTTTCTGTTTAGTCAATTCTATTATTTAGTATAACTTTCACAAGAGAATTTAAAGTCTGTTGTGTAACGATAGCCTTTGAAGTATCATTTGCTGTAGAGGCTATTATGAGGGAGACATTTATAATTATTGCCTCTTTTATTCTAAACCATGGAAAAAGGACCTAAAAATGATGTCTTTCTAGAAGAGTGAAGGCCTCCTGGCAATATTCTCTTTAATCCATGATGTGGGTTAAGAAGAGTTTTGACCAATTATGAGGCAACTTATGTACCACGAAAGTTTCTCACATACATTGCCCTTCATCTTTTATCTACTAAAGTATAAGGTTATTCATGTATAAGGCTGGCTGCAAAATCCTTCACAAATAAAAGTATACCCTATAAGAGCACATAATAGACCCCCTTTCCATTTCTATTGTTCATAGAGACATAAACAAGGAAAAGAGGCATTCAAAGATAAGACTCTTATGATAGTAGAAGTATTGATCAGTGACCTTGGGAATAAGCCATTCACATCAAGGATGCCATCTTCTTCTGGGGAGAAACTTTCTTGGTTAGTTTTACCTTAAGGGTTCCAAAGGGTGTACAGTTCCAGGAGTGTGAAGGGACCCCTCTCAGTTGTGAGATTACAAACCCAAGGTTCAAGCCTCCAAAGTTTTGTTGTAGTATGGATGGCAAGGACAGTCTTTCTCTGATGTTCTCAGAAAATTCAACCTTCAGGTTCTAGATTGTGCAGCTGTTGTCCTCAGTGAGCCATAAAAAGCTTTCTTTGGCCTGGGCACAGTGGCTCACACCTGTAATCCCAGCATGTTGGGAGGCCAAAGCGGGCAGATCACAAGATCAGGAATTCAAGACCAGCCTGACCAACACAGCGACACCCCATCTCTACTAAAAATACAAAATTTAGCTGGGCATGATGGTACACACCTGTAATCCCAGCTATTCAGGAGGCTGTGAGGCAGGAGAATCGCTTAAACCCAGGAAGTGGAGGTTACAGTGAGCTGAGATGGTGCCACTGCACTCCAACCTGGGTAACAGAGTGAGACTCTGTCTCAAAAAAAAAAAAAAAACAAAAACAACTTTCTTTACCTTGTGAAAATACACTGTAGCATAATAGTCTACTGTTATAACATCAACCCTCTTGCATGGAAAAGCTTTTATACAACCAGAAAACATGCTCTGAAAATGACAATTGAATGACACCCCTTTATGAATGTTTAAATGGCCCATTAGGTAGCCAAATATACCTGAAGCTTTACTTGTTTTCCCAGGAATATGGAACTAAACACTGGTTTTAAACCATTTCCACAATTTATAAGTCACCACATCAACATATTCAGTTTGGATTATTTTATCTGTTCCACGATGAGTCATGGAATGCAGAACCTTTAATAACAAAAGCTTAAGGACTCAGGAAGGACAAGGCAGCCGTCCTGGTTCTTCATGAGTCCATGCTTCACATTGGACTTACGTTTTCTTCAACACCAGTTGTTTCTCCAGTTTAGGTACACAGCACTGCTAAGTAATGGGTTATCATAGGCAACGTGACTTAGACCATAGAATTCATTCAAATTGTGTATTTGAACAATTTTAGTATTGGCTGATTTAGCATGGTAATCCAGAGCTTGATTGTGAAAGATTTGTTAAATGCCAAACGTTTGAAACACTGGATATTATAAAATAGAATCTTAGGTTACCATAAGTCATTCATTTAGCCAAAATAACTCAAAAATTTTAAAAAGGAAAACACATTAGTCTGATAGGAGATTCAGTTTTCCAAACAAGACCCAATGAAGGTAGCATGAGGCCAACTGACTGTCTCCTTTACTTCCGTTCCACCTACATTTTCTTTCATAGTTTACTTAACAAAAACCTTTCATTATCTTTTAACATTACATAAAAATCTTTTTAAAAGAGAAAACCAAATTTTATGTTTCTATCAGTGTATTTTTAATGTTAAAGCTAGTTTTTAAAATAACACTTTATACACCTATTCAGTTTTAATTAGTTGGACCGTAAGATTCTTATAAACCTTTTGTAACCCTTTACATTTTCTCAGAGCACAACAATATTCTAAGAAAACTCTGTAGTGCTTCTATTCCAATATCCAATTTATGGAGAAAAATAACTGAATAATGCCATTTTAACTTTAGCCAATATGTTCACACATAGAATCTCTAATAATTAATCTTTATAAACCTTCTACAAACCGTTCAAACTTTATTTAAAACAATCCTTTAACCCTCTAACCTAGGCAAAAATTTACATTCCCATACTTTCTTACAATCTCTTAGAAAAAACACATTTCATTCTCCTTACACACCTTGCATGTAAACCTATTTTTTCCAGTACTCTCAATTACATCTTACAATGTTAACTCTTAGTGACTTTTATTTTTGGTGAAACCTTGGGAAGTAAGGGATTTTAATTATGTACTAGGTGTGGAGCCTAAGACCTAGACAGAAAAGCAGATAAGGTCTCTTTCCAGTGTCTAATTCCACATGTCCCAGGCCTTATCTAGCTGTAAAACAGGCAAGCTGTACAGTTAAAAGTCATAGTGGCATTTTATGAAGCATTTAGGAAACCTAATCACCTTTAAATCATACAACATTTCTGGCATAAATTTCTTATCATAAATTCTTTCACAACTTACACAAACATGTATGACATGTTTAGACTTTCTGACTTGCCCTAAACATCCCTCTTTTTCTTTCTTATTTTTATTTTTTTGAGATGGAGTCTTGCTCTGTCACCTAGGCTGGAGTGCAGTGACACGATCTCAGCTCACTGTAACCTCCGCCTCCTGAGTTCAAGTGATTCTCCTGCCTCAGCCTCCCAAGTAACTGGGATTAAAGGCATGTGCCACCACACCCAGCTAATTTTTTGTAAACATCCCTCTTTTAAAACAACCAGTCATTTTACTTTAGAACAAGAATTTACCATACAGTGTCCTTTTTTATGTAAAATATTTTCTCTTTATAACCTTCTTTGCATAGCTAGGAGGCATGGCTAACTCCATACATTCCCAGGCCTTATTTAGAATTTAATTTCTCCAAAATAAATTGAATAATTTTCAAGTCAAAGCAGTATATGACCTTAAAGCATTCAGCAAACCTAATATCTGACCTGCATAATTTAGACAAAATGTCTTTATTTTATCAATAATCTTTTTGGTTTTTTTTGGTTTTTTTTGAGATGGAGTCTCACTCTGCTGCCCAGGCTGGAGTGCAGTGGCATGATCTCGGCTCACTGCAAGCTCTGTCTCCTGGTTTCATGTCATTTTCCTGCCTCAGCCTCCCAAGTAGCTGGGACTACAGGCATCTGCCACCACGACCGGCTAATTTTTTTGTATTTTTAGTAAAGACGGGGTTTCACCATGTTGGCCAGGATGGTCTCAACCTCCTGATGTCATGATCCCCCCCCCCATCTTAGCCTCCCAAAGTGCTGGGATTAGAGGCGTGAGCCACCACGCCCAATCTATCAATAATCTTTAAAGCTGTTTTTATTTCCCAATGATTACTAAAGTCACATGAACTAAAAGGCATTACAGTTTTTATTTTGCTTTCAAAATATTTAAGTGCTTATTTTTAAGCCAATTAGTTAGAGCTCTTTTATATAAACATTACATACAACGCATATATAATTACACAGGCAGACACACAGAAGATTACTACAGTAGTCATTGCATTTTTCATTTGCCAGTTTTTAAGTTACTTAATTGGTTATTGGTTTTAGGGTGGAGACCTTGGAAGAACAGAGCCAGAAAAGGGGTTTCTGGTGCCTTCGTTATTCCCAAGGAGTCCAGGCTGTTAAAGCTTGAATATCCACTTTTAATTACGCTGACTTTTAACCATAGCACTCTTTAATAAAGTCCTTTTAAATTTTTCTTATTAACCTCTGATTGTGTAGCCAGGCCAACCAGCCGATATTTCTGGCTTTTTAGCTTTACCAAAGGTAACCTCCCAGGTGCTCAGAGAAAGGAAAATTTAAGACAGTCCATGAAGAAGAAGAGACTAGACAAGATTATACAGAGATTAAACCAAAAGGACTTACTTCCTAAGTAGGGACTCAAACCCAGACGGCCAGTGTGAAAGGCCAAAATCATAGCTACTGAGCAACAGCACAGTGCACTCTCTACTGTCCTCCCCAGGGGTCTAGAGTAGTTAATTTTGAGCTTGCAAAAGCTTTTAACTTCTCAAGATAAATTTTAGAGCTAACTATGACAAACCCTAAAATTCCTGTTCCCCGGAAGGCGGAGACCAAGAGAACATACTGCCATGTGGTTACAAGGTCAAGTTCCCAAGGACATAAAACAAGATGTGGATGTCCCCATCCCGTTTTTTTTGTTTCAGGGACCTACGGGAAAGTTTGTTATTGACCAGCTTGCTGGGTTGTCCTGAGCAGAGAGCTTATGGGGTCCTAAGCCCACGTTTTATCCTAAGGTACCCCTCGACCCAAAAGAATGAATTCATAGCACAAATACAACAGTTTGAGGCTAGCTTGAGAATTCTTTTTTGCATTAATCAAAACTTTACAGAAAAAATAGTGATTTTTACCATTCATTCAATCATTTGCACAAAAAGAGAAACCAGAAATACAACCGGTAAGAAATTATCACCCTTTTGCCAGCATCCCAGGCTTCTGGTTTCCCTTTTCCCGAGCAGCCCTAGTGACCTAGCTTGCTGCACTATCATGCTGGGGCCAAGCCACATCATAAAGGAAAATTACCTCTTTGTTCTGGCCAGAGTAAAGTATGTGCGATAAAACATAAACATTAGCCACTCTACTTAGCAATATCAAACGGGCAGTGCTTAAATTTGCCCCTGGTTGGGCCCCGTCATCATTAATCCAACCTCCGATCAGGAGTTTCAACATGTGGTTGCCCTGAGTAACAGAAAAGATAGGAAAGGGAAAGGAGAGAGAGAAAAGCATTGTCTGTGGCAGGGTGGAGAAAACGAAGTGATCAGGGAGGCCAGAGAGAGACCCACCCATTGTAGCAACACTGAAAAGTTGAGGTGGCTACTTCTTGGCAGCAAAGGGATCTTCTCCAGCCATCCCATTAGCTCTCAAGTTTCCCCTTTTGGGGAGGAAAAAGTTCCCCATGTCCCACAATCCTGTACATGCCTAATCATGTCACCCACAGCCATCAGCAAAGAGTGCAAGGCAAATTATTCCAAAAACAACAGCAGTTAACATCCTGTAGTGCCAAACCTGTTCTTAGCCAAAAGGCACTTTACCAAGAACCCTCCTTTTTAAATGTACTTCGATGTATTGCTGTTCATTCAGAATGTGCCACCATAAGTTATCTTTAGTAAGGTTTTGCCACTTCTGTAAGACTTCACTGCCTCCAAGGCCTAATGTATAAACCAGAAGGACCTCGGTTTTCCAGAAATTAAGGATCCCATTTTTACCTAAAATACTGGCTTTACTCTCAAGTTCTAACTTAGCCAACAATTTTTTTTCTACCTAAGCACACAACAAAAATGAAACAACGGGGTAGAACACAAAAATCCCTGTGAATTTTCAAAAGCCAAAATTATAACCCCTGCAATATTACTGCTTACTACTAGGTTCCTTTCTGACCCAGTCAGATGTAAGAGGCCTTTACCTGGATCCAAACCAGTTAATTCCCAGATCGAATCTGTTCCTCGACCTAGTCCAGTTTGTGTCGTGACTCCAAACCCAGTTTGGATCAGAAATTTGCTCAAAGAAACTCAGACAGCTCAAAACACAAATCCATGGAGCTCCAAAATCTGAAAGTGAGCTTACCCACCATCCCCAGACACTCAGAGATCCATGGACACAAGCGGGTCCTGCTGGTACCTTGCGTGTTCACTCAGTGCTCCTGGAGGTCACTGGAAGCTCCGCTTTGGATCCTGCTTCTGACACCATCTGATAAAAGAAAAACTTCAGCTGAATTAAATTTAAAGGAGTTTAATTGAGCAATGAACGATTCTCCAATCAGGCAGCCCCCAGAATCACAGCAGATTCACAGAGACTGCAGGGGTGTCTCGTGGTAAGAACAAATTTATAAACAAAAAAGATAAAGTGACGTACAAGAATCAGAAATGAGGTACAGAAATAGATTAGTTACACCTCAGGGTTTCCTTATTTGAATGCAGTTTGAACATTCAACAGTCCATGAGATGCTGAAGTATGGCCGCTGGGATTGGCCAACACTCAAGCCATTGTTACAGGTGCATACCGTTAAGATAGCTTTTCAATTTTGTCTATTAAGCTAGGTTACAGTTCATCCACAAGCACTCAAATATAGAAGTACGGAGTCCTTCTGAGGCTTTAACACCTGTATCATCTTCCCTTGAATGTGGGCAGGCCTGTACTTGTTTTAATTAATGGAATAGAACAGAAGCAACATTCTGTGATTTCCAAGGCTGGGTCACAAAAACCCATGCAACTTCACCTGTCTCTCCTAGAACTCTCTCTCTCCTGGTGCCCTGTCTTGGGCTTCTTCCTTTCAGAACCCAGCCATTACACTACGAGAATGAGAAGCCCAGTCCATATGGAAAAGCGATGTGTATGCATTCTTATCAACAGCTCCAGCTGAACCTAGCCTTTGCACCATCCTGGCCAACACGCCAGACATGTGAGCAAAGAGGTTGCCAAATAATTCAAGCCCCCATTCATCTGAGCCACATATCAGCCATTTGAGTCTTCCCAGTTGAAGCCCCAGATTTCATGCAGCAGAGATAAACCATTTTCTATGGAATTCTGTCTGAATTACTGACCCACAGTTATTTTACACAACTACACTTTGGAATGTTCTTAGAAATGGCAGTTTATAAACGCTATAAATGGTAACAACAAAAAATATCCTACATTCAGTTAACCAAAAGGGATGAAAATATTTTTTCAGACCTCATATGAACAGACACGAAGGTTTCTAGAGATGGAAAGCTGGAATCGATAACCCAGAAGTTTTCAGTGAGAGCCTGTGACTGTTCTTTTTTCCCCACATTCCACACAGTGTTTTAACTACATTTGCTAATTTACCAATCAAGTTAAGAAAACAAAATAGGCCGGGTGCCATGGCTCACACCTGTAATCCCAACACTTTGGGAGGCCAAGGCGGAGGGATCACGAGGTCAGGAGACCGAGACCATCATGGCTAACACAGTGAAACCGTTTCCACTAATAAAAAAAAAAACAAAAAATTAGCTGGGCGTGGTGGCGGGCACCTGTAGTCCTCCAGAGGCTGAGGCAGGAGAATGACCTCCCGGGAGGCAGAGCTTGCAGTGAGCAGAGATTGCACCACTGCACTGCAGTCTGGTCGACAGAGCGAGATTGCGTCTCAAAAAAAGAAAGGAAGACAAAAATAATCAACTGTTTTCAATTGTCTTGGTCACAGTCTCATTCTCTAAATATGAGATGCATTAGAAAGTGAAAATGCAGATGAATGCCCTTTACCTCTGTTAACCATAACATCAATTCTAGTGTCTCCGGAACTGGTGAGTTCTTGGTCTTCCCTACTTCAAGAATGAAGCTGCAGACCCTCACGGTGAGTGCTACAGCTCTTAAAGGCGGCACCTCCAGAGTTCTTCATTCCTTCCGGTGGATTCGTGGTCTCAGTAGCCTCAGGAGTGAAGCTGCAAACCTTCGTGGTGAGTGTTACACTTCATAAAGGTGGCACGTCCAGAGTTGTTCACTCCTCCAGTCTGGAGTTGTTCGTCTTTCCTGGTGGGTTTGTGGTCTCTGCTGCAGCCCTTCAGGATGAGCATTAAAGCTCATAAAGGTGGTCTGGACCCAAACACTGAATAACAGCAAGAGTTATTACCACAGCTCATAAACGTGGAGTGGACCCAAACACTGAACAGCAGCAAGAATTACCCCCAAGAGCAGGAAAAAAAACAAAGCTTCCCCTACAGACGAAAACCAAAGAGAGCTGCCACTGCCGGCGGGGGTGGGGGGACGGCAGCTTGCTTTTATTTCCTTATCCGACCCCACCCACATCCTGCTGATTGGTCCATTTTACTGAGAGCTGATTGGTCCATTTTACAGAGAGCCGATTGGTCCGTTTTTACAGAGAGCCGATTGGTCCGTTTTGACAGAGTGCTGATTGGTGCATTTACAAACCTTTAGCTAGACACAGAGTGCTGATTGGTGCGTTTACAATCCTTTAGCTAGACACAAAAGTTCTCCAAGTCCCCACCCGTCCCAGAAGCCCAGCAGGCTTCATCTCTCAGTGGCACTCGCCAGCGGGAGTGGCACTTAAGTCGGTCACTCCTGTGGCCCAGAGGGAGCTCTTCCCTGATCAAGCCCAGCAGGCGCCGAGAGGTCGCACCCAGTGCGGTGCACGCTAAGCCTGCTCCCACCCGGAAGGCTGGCGCGCGCTGGGCGCGCCTTTCCCTCCACATCTGGCAGTGAGCAAAGGGAGCCGGCTCCGGCCTCCGGCAGCCCTAGAGAGGGGCCCTCATAGCGCAGCGGCGGGCTGAAGGGCTCCTGGAGTGTGGCCAGAGCAGACGCCAAGGCCTAGGAGGCAGCGAGATTGAGCAAGGGCTGCTAGCACGTTGTCGCCTCTCACTAGCTTTACAAAATTACTTGACAGCAATAAGATCATGAGATGTTCTCAGTGTTGTAGAGAAGATACCAACGTGTTTTAAATTTTTTAATACTTGTTAAAAGACAAGGAACATTTAAAAATGTAAAAATAAATAATTTTCACAACTGCTGGCCGGGCACAGTGGTTCACGCATGTAATCCCAGCACTTTGGGAGGCGGAGGCGGGCTGATCACGAGATCAGGAGTTTGAGACCAGCCTGACCAATCTGGTGAAACCCCGTCTCTACTAAAAATACAAAAAAATTAGCCAGGCGCCGCGGTGGGCACCTGTAATCCCAACTGCTCGGGAGGCTGAGGCAGGAAAATCCCTTGAACCTGGGAGGCAGAGGTTGCAGTAAGCCGAGATCAGGCCATTGCACTCTAGCCTGGGTGACAGAGCAAGACTCTGTCTCAAAAAAAAATTAAATAAAATAATAACTGCTAAAATCTTAGTCTTCTTAACATTCAGAATATCTTTTAATTGTTAAGACTTTTAAGACTTGTCTATAACCTCAGTTTAACTAAACATTTTTTTCTAAAAGATTTTTCATTACTAATTGACTTTCAAAAAAGCAGAAGATATATCCTTTTGCACTGAAGGTTGTAATTTTCCAAAGCTTTGACTTTTGTTTAATACTCCGTAAAGAACATTGTATATTTTTGCTGAATTTTAAAATGCTGTCATTCTGTGAGGTAAAGAACTAAGTGCTAAGTGAAATGTGAAACCAAAGTCTTCCTTGGAAATGTGTTCCTCTGAGAAAAAATAAAAATGTGCTAAATATATCTCTACAAAGAAAGGAAGGGCATTTGTCCTGATGTCTACTCCAGGAATAACCTCCCTGGGGAGAATTTTGAAAGGATTTGAGCATTTTAAATGTCCTGGACTAAATTAGTTAATTAAAAATATGGGTGAGCATAGTCCACTGAGGTTAAAAGGAGAACAATAGTCAGCAATCATTTATCACTGTGCCCTGTTCAAGGATTTCAAGATACCTGATTAACAGTGGCAATTCTCATTTAGATTCGTTATCTGAGGGAGCAGAGTTGTTATTGATCCAACAGCTGACCTCACTGCAGGCTTAGAGTGTGACAATAATAATCTCTCCATATAGTAGGCCTGCAGCCATTGGCAGTTTGAGTAATGATTAGATGAAACAGATGAATAAACAGCTAATTCCAAAAAACTCTCATTCCATTTCTATTGATGCTTTAGACTTTCAACATGCTTCATATCTCTCTTTTTATCTTTCCTTCCTTCTCTATTTGTTCCTTTCCTCTTTTCAAATGAGTTATTAAATTTTTTTAAAGGAAATACGAGCAGAGTTCAAACTGAAAGAAGAAAAAGTTTTCCTCTACCCTCAGTTTCAATATCTGCAAATTTGACTGACAAAACACTGATTAACAGGAGAAAACTATATAGAGTTATTACCATTTTACAAGCATAGGAGTTCATAGACAAGAAGTGAAATTCAAAGAAGCAGTTAGATTTGGGGACTTATATGCCATTTCAACAATGGAAAGGGGCTTGGGCTTCAAGGAACAACAAGTTGAGAGAAAGTAACCGGAAAATATATAGGAGAAACTAATGGAAGATAAGGGTTATTTTAGTAAGGTTTATTTACGCAGACTCATCTCCATGCAAACTCTGTCTCTGGTAATAAGAGTTGCTCCTTTCATTCCTGGTTTAGGAGGTGGGGAGCACCTTCACAAAGGGAAACTTGTGCCTTTTGGGTCGTAGCTAAGGAAGGGGAACAGAGACCTCTTCCTGCATTTGTTGATTCTCAGTTGACTTCATTCTAAAATAATCCTTATGCCAAAATGGCACATTTGGGGGTGGCATATTCTGAACACTTTCAAAATCCTTTTTATTTCATCACATCCTAATGACAGTGACTAAGAATGTCTTCTAAATTCACTATATAAATGGTAATCTAACTCAAGGGGGAAAAACTTGACCAAATATTAGTTTTAAACGCTATAATTTTCGTGAGGAATGGAATGTCGACATGAAATCAATGCTTTTAGAACTTTTTCTACTAAAAATTCATGAATGTCTGAGAGCAATGAGCTTGAGCTACATCAACACAATGCTAAACATCTGGAGGGGAAGTGGAAAATGCAAGCAATTGTCCAGATACTTTGTCTACACAAAATTCAGCCATCCAGATGTTTGCTTTCCCCAGACCAAACATCTAGACAATTGGCAAAATTCCTTCCATTTCTATCTGTATGTGAAACATCCCTCAACTACTCTTATTTTAACAATGAGCTACATCCTTTTTGAGTGGGATTTTAACCAGACTGTCTCTCCTACTCAACTCTTCTCTTCTTTCAATGTATCTGTATATGTTTTTAAAGTACAAAGGAATGAAAAAATAGCAAATTGTCTGTGTCTTCTTATTTTAGAGTAAAGTACAGAACAATGACTGGTTGGTTTGTCTATTCCTTGCAATACCTAGCACACCAGGTGCAGTCAATAAACATTAAGCCATCAAATAAATCAGAATTCCAAATTGTGGTCTGCATTGAAGAATACATTATAGTCAGCTGCTTTTGCAGCAGGGTGAATTTCAGAAAAAGACTCAATTGATTGGCTTTTCTCAAACGTTAATGTGCATACAAATCTCCTGAGGACGTTTTTTTAAATGCAGATTCTGATTCAGTAGGTCTGGGCTGGGGCTCAAGACACTACATTTCTATCAGATTCTCAGGTTACACTAATGATGGTTGGTCCATAGCTGAGTAGCAAGCAGATGGCTTATTGGCAAGGGGAGAAGATTAAATCTGTCCCTTCACCAATTCTAAAGCATATCTTTTATAAACAATATTCCAAATATATTTAAGGAAAAAAGTTTAATAAAATAAAATGATTTTAATGTAAAATAATTGAATAACTTTAAATCATCAAAACATAAAAAACTGACAAAAAAAGAATGTGTAACCTGAAACTAAAAGGGCTATTTGGGAAAAAAAACAATGGTTTACTAAATGCTAATAAAATCCATGTTAATAGTAGAAAAGAGCCAAAAAGATATATTTCAAGCTAAGAGTACGAATACAAACTAATAGGTACTTACTTTAGTGCAGGTTATAAAAGTGCCCCCCCCCCCACAAATGTCAGTCTTTCAGGTGTACTTATAGCAAGAAAAAATAAATAAATTACATCTTCTAGTGTAGAATAGTTAACATCATAAATGGATCCATGTTTTCAGTAGGTTGATACACTGGATGGTCTGTTTTAAGAAAATCTTTATGATTCGGAATATTATGTGTTTTATTAAATTATTTTCTTCACTATCCTATCTGAATTATCACAGTGTCTGAAACAGAAAAACAAAAGTTATTCATTTAATCAACGTTGAACTCAATCACTGAAAAGGCAATGTGCCAGACACTCTCTAGGGTTGTAGTACTGAATAGCACGGATTCTATCATGGATCTTGTAGTCTAACAGGAAGGAAATATGCATACATAAATAACTAGAACATGAATTCAAAGTGTGATAATTGTCATGACAAATATGCAAATAATGGGTTTTGGAAATTAAGAAGAAGTATGAGCAGAATTGTGGTTAGATAATAAACCTAGCCAAAGGTTCTTTAAAAATTGCCTGGATGAAGTACTAAATTTTCTGAAAAACTCCCACATCCAATAATTTAATAATCATGAGAATTCTCATTTGTATCTCCTCTTCCAATTCAAGCCAAAAGGGATCCTCATCTGATAAAGACATTAATAAAACACGTAAACAGTACCAACAATTCCCCATGTGAATACCTGCAATACTCAAACAGCTATCCAAATGTGTATGTAGCCAGTGGTGTGCTGGTAATTGTTTCACAATCAGCCCTGGGGGTTGGTGACAGGAGCTCTAATTTGTAGACTTTACTCATTTCCATGGTGTAAGTACCCATGACTGATTTCGGGGTATTAATGTGAGATCACTAAGCTCTGAGTGGGGAAGATATGTTGACAATCAGCCCTCCCACATGTCTGAATTTATGTTTAGTGGCAAAGAAGGATGAAGGCTCTGAAGAGAAACTGAGTTTAAAACTTGGTTCTGAGATTAATCAGCAATTGAAACTTTGATAAATTACTCAGCGTCTCTAGGTTTCAGTTTCTTCTTTTGTAAATGGGGAAATACTAATACAATCTGATTGTTATAAGAAACAAACTAATATGTAAAAAAATTATGTGTCATTAAGTGCTATCATTGTTAACCAAAACAATTCTACTAGAAAATTAATCCAGTCGGGCGCGGTGGCTCACACCTGTAATCCCAACACTTTGGGAGGCCTAGGCGGGTGGATCACAAGGTCAGAAGTTCAAGACCATCCTGGCCAACATAGTGAAACTCCATCTCTACTAAAAACACAAAAATTAGCCAGGCGTGATGGTGCGCCTGTAATCCCAGCTACTCAGGAGACTGAGGCAGGAGAATCGCTTGAACCCGGGAGGCGGAGGTTGCAGTGAGCCAAGATCACTCCACTGCACTCCAGCCTGGGCGACAGAGCGAGACTCCATCTCAAAAAAAAAGAGAAAGAAAAAGAAAAATAATCTTTGAGTAAATTTCTATTTTTTTTTTTTTTTTTGAGACGGAGTCTCACTCTGTCACCCAGGCTGGAGTGCAGTGGCGGGATCTCAGCTCACTGCAAGCTCCGCCTCCCGGGTTCAGGCCATTCTCGTGCCTCAGCCTCCCGAGTAGCTGGGACTACAGGTGCCCGCCACGTCGCCCGGCTAGTTTTTTGTATTTTTTTAGTAGAGACGGGGTTTCACCCTGTTAGCCAGGATGGTCTCGATATCCTGACCTCATGATCTGCCTGTCTCAGCCTCCCAAAGTGTTGGGATTACAGGCTTTCTAATCACAATCTCCGTCTATAGCATTCTTCCACAAATATTTTTAATATATTTTTAGAAATAACACTACCAGTCGTCTCCTCCTGGGAACTGTTAGGACTAAATTTTAAAATAAGGTGGTCGTGCATAGTCATGAAAATACTGGTTCTCTGGGCCACTGTATGAATATTCTGGAAGATTTATCAAGCATTTTCATTCAGTATTGAGTCTAAGAAAACTTCATTCGACATAGTGCTAACAAATTATACTACTCGTTTGGGCTTTGGACTTATTGTGCCTTATCTTGGACTCTAATTACATAGTATCATAGCACAATATGAAAGCTAGAATGTGACCTTGAGTTGCAAGTCTTTGTGTAGTGTCAATCCCCACTGCCATTCACCACACTTATGGATCAGATTATAAGTGATTTTGTAGCAGACTGGGTTGTCACTGTATCTTTTCATTGCCTCTTCCAGGGCTTGGCACATAGACTTTCATAAGTATTTGCTGAATTAAGATGATTTCATACTCTTTCTAAGTTCCATTAACTTATTCCCCTAAGAAGCAAAGTAACAATTCCAAAGCCAAAATGCTAGAAAGCTCCCTCTTTTGGAGAATCAAAAGGCACATTAGCATGATAAAGGATTTGCAAAGTTTAGCAGTCAAGAAACCTGTTTAAAATTATTTAACCTAAAATTTTTTATTCAAGGAAGGAACTCCTATTAATAAGGTAACTATAAATGTTATTATCCAAATCTGGACTTTTTCTACAGTAAAATGAGACGTTGTTAATAATTATACCAAAAACAAACATAAACTTAGGACTATACCAGATGAACCTGAACATATAGCCATCCTGTCTATGAACATGTTTTGCAAGTGGATAGAAAAATCGAAATTCCCACAACTACCGTTAGATGGATCAAAGTTTAGGAAACAATGATTGATCTAAATCCTTCATTCTACTGGTGAGGAACATGAGGTCAAAGAAAAGTTAAATATTTTCCATTGGCAGGTCCCTTAGAACCCAATCAGAGGTGGACCTGTGAATAAAATCTAGTTCGTTGGAATGCCATTTTCAAATCAGTTTCTAATTTATTCAAAGGTCATTAATCCTGAAATTAATACAACTAATCGTTCGGCTATGTCTTGACAAAGAAAAGAAACTCTGAACTTACATGCCCCTTTTGGATATCATTTTGTCATGCACAAAGTATTGACTTTGGGTACAATCAAATGTAAATTAGATGTCAGCCTGGGGCCCCTCGTCTCTTCAGAGATGTAGGAATAATTGCCTTGAGCCCGCAACAATTCAGTGGCCTAGTAAAAGGCCAAGGTTTTACGCCGAAATTTCTGCAAATTCCCGCAGGTCTGTTTCTCATAGCCTCCTCTGCCATCTGGGCTCATGATTCCTCTGTGACATACTGCACTAACCCACACACAAACATAGCACTCTTTAGTTTCCACAGAACAGGTGTAGTCTCGAAAAGTTGCTAAAATATTTCGAAAATTTGTATAAGGGAGAAGAATGAAGGAGTATTTCATAGCAATGCAAATAATAGTAACAATTAAGCTGTAGCATTCTTAAAAATATTTGTTGGCTCTCCATCCCTTGAATTTTTACTGGCCTCCATCTTCTTACCATTTTCTGGCTCTTCATCCCTGCTCCTCTTCCCTTCTCTTTCCTCCTATCCAATGAGTGTTTAACCTACTCTTCCTTGCTGGGTATTTAACCTCAGAATTCTTTCCCCTGTACTCATAAAACAAAAACAAAAACCTTTCCCTCTGCCCTGAAGTCTTGATATTACCTAGTATTCTCAACTGTGATAAGACTTGAGTATTGGGTCTGTGTTGGAGGGAGGGTTCTCTATTTCAATCATTCTTCCAATTAAGATAGAGCGTAGTTTAAAAGGAATCCAGGTGCAAATAATATTCTGTGCCTCATTAAGCAATTATATAGCTCACTTGGAGGATAATTGAGTTACTCGAAATGATGGTGACTTGGACTAGGGTGGTAGCAGTGAAAGTGTAGCAGAATGAACAGATATGAAACCCTTAGGAGTTAGAAGGAATAGATATTGTGGTAGATTGAGTAGGTGAGGATGAAGAGGAATAATCAAGCACAACCCCAAGTTCTCTAGCTTGGGCAACTAGAGTGTGGAGGACGCCATTTACAAAGATAGTGAGCCCTGGGAGGGAGCAGATTCAGAAGGGGATATGATGAGATCAGTTTGGGAAATGTTGAATATAAAGTATCCAGGATGTGTGTGTTTGGCAGTCAGGAGAGTGGAAGTGAGAGATAGTCACAAATATCTGGCTCTGAGTCCTAGTTCTCCCACTTACTAGGTATGTGCTTTTAGCAAACTACTTAACCTCTCCATTCCTCAGTCTCTTAATCTGTACAGTAAGGATTACTATTACCCTTCTATAGTGTAAAGATAGATCAGGATTCCTGAGATAACACATATGAAACTCTTAGCCTATCTCAATAAAAATAAGTAAGAAAAAAATGTAGCACCTCCTGTGTGCCAGACACTGCTCTGAACACTTTATATATATTTACCCACTTTATAACAATCCTATATCATAGATACTATTATTGTTTCCATTTTCCAGATGAGGGAACAAATGCAGAAAAGGTAAGCAGCTTGCAAAGGCAGGAAGTAACAGATTTGAACCCATGCAATCTGGCTTGAGTCTACATACTTAACCACTGCACAAGACTTTCTCTTAATAATATCAGCTAAAATTGTTATAATCATAGATTTGGAAGTCACTAGAACATTAGAACATGTGCTCCCACATTATGTTCTGGTGACTTCCAAGTCTATTATTATAAGAAATTGGGAAGTTACCAAACAATAATACTAATAATACCTCAATTTCATTGCATACTTATTCTTTGAAAGGCAATATTCTGAATGCTTTATGTGACTATCTCATTTAACTTTCTCAACAGTTCTATGAAGTAGGTACTATTATTTCTCTCATTTTGAAGAGGAAGAAATTGAGACATAGAGAGGTTAAGTAGCCTGTTAATTTCACAAGGATATAAAATAATGAAGTAAAATTCAAACCCAGAGAACACCTGACTCCCACACTCTAAAATGAAATATTGGAGTGGATAAGAAGGCTATGTAGATATGAAAAGAATGCATAAAATGAAGTCATGAGGAACACCTGGTTCCATTATCCTCCTAAGAAATTCTTTTAAATGTAAGCAATCACCTCCTCCTTCCCTTTGCCAAAGATGACTAGAAAGAATCCCTTCTTCCAGCCTTTCAGAGCACCTTGTCTATACGTCATGTACAACACCTGGTCATGCTGTCATTACCAGACATCCATTTGTCTCACCAGGATTTAAACCCTGCCACACAAGGAGCCCTTCACTCTTCACTAACTCCCCTCCAGCATCCAGTGCCTTTATCAGCCCCTCTTCATGAGTTTGCTGAATTAAACTGAAAAGGAAGGATTAGGAAGATGGAAAGCAGAGAAAGGAGACTGACAAAAAGGAGCAGTTGATGAAGCAAGAAGGGGAAACACTGAGAAGCAGCAAGCGGAAGTGTCTAGGCCTGCCTTCCTAGCCTGAGAAGGGAAAGACTAGTTGTAGAATAGAGTGAGAAGTGGAATTGTTTTCTAGATCCTTCTGCTACCTGGAAGGCTTGGGATGTCAGGAAGACCTTCATAAAGGAGGTGACCATGCAGTAAATTCTTCAAGGAAGAAAAAGAGATTCCACTAGACATGAAGGTGATGAGGCACAGAGAGAGGAGCATTCCAAGGCACATTTGAAGAGCCACTCACTGTATCTTCATTAATGGAAGAATAAGGCTAAAGAACTCATCAGGTGCTCTGATAAGAATCTTGTGTGCCATGCGGAAAAGTTTAGGCAGGGAGTCCTGAACTCAAAAGCCCATAAGAACCATAGAGCTAACATCAAAAAATAGATTTGGGGGGCTCTTTGCCAAATTGCCAGCATTTGCCCTGTCTGCAGGAACAGCCTCTACTCAGCTTCACCCTTCTGTTGCCATCCGGGAATGCAGGCACACTGCAGCCAGATTTTTAATTCCTTAAGAAACCAGAAATCTACATGTTTGTGTAAAATAACCCTAGTTTTAAGTACTGACAACCTCTTCACAAACGAAAACCAATGAATGTTTTTAAGCAGAGAATAGGATCAAATTTTAATTTAAAAACAAATTATTGGGCATCCTTCAGAAGAGCCAACTATAAAGACGGCATACTAGTAGTAGCCAGAATTAGCCTATTGCAATTGGACTAGTGAGCCTCAGGAAGCCCGATCCAGTGACAAAGTCAGAAAAAATAGTTTATAATTATAAAATATTTAGGCAGTAGAAGGACTAGACTTATAGACTGACTTGAAATAGGGATGGTAAATGAAAGAAAGACAGGTTGAAGCCTTTTTCCATCTAAAGTTGCACAGTGTTAAACGGTAAGCTGAGTTCACTTTAAGACATGTTAATTTTAAAATGCCTATGAAATACCCAAGAGGTAATGAGAAACAACATTAAAAATAAAATCATGAAAATTACGTAGCAACTTTAAAAGGTGATCATGCATTAATGTCAAGTGGTGAAAAAACTACAAATATATATCTACACATTGATTACAAAAATCTCCAATGCTATACAAATCATACATGCATACAAAGGCTAGATGTAATTTTGAAAAATGAAACTGGTTTCACGTGTTGAAATGACAGGGTTTTGGGTATTTTTTTCTTAATTTTCATTCACTTGTAAAAATTGTTTTGCAGTGAAAGTAATAAAAAGGTGACCAGGAGTTTCTGTGAGAGGTAAGAGAAGGTTGCCATAAACTAAAGAATTTAAGGAAGGCTTGCTGGAGGAGGTGAGCCTTGAACAAGGCCCTGAAGGAGTAGAAAGCAATTATTACACAAAGATGAATGTTTCCCTTGCTTCTACATGAAAAACTGCAACCACTTCAAAGAACGAACAATACAATTCTACTATGTATAATGGCAAAGTGGTAACAAAGCTATTTGCTACCTTGAAACTAATCTGATTTGCATCTAGAAATCTACTCAATTTTCAACAGATAAACCCATGTTTTTTGTTTAAAAATTGGCTTGATATAATGATATTTTCAGGGATCTAGAAAGAAAGCCTGGATCTAGCACAGATTCAGTCATTAATTAGCTATTAAGTCACTCTTTCTCTCTGGGCCTTTATTTTTCTTTTGTAAAATGGGGCAGTTGAATTTGCTGGTTTCTTATATTTCTATTCAAATATAAAATATTTTTATCTGCTAAGAATATCATATTCATATTCTTCACATAAATCTCAAGGCTTACGAAATTATTGACACACACAGTTTTATGTTATTTTATTGTTGGTTAAAGGAAGCACATTTTAAAAATCGATCATGCCTCTTTAACAAATGAGTTTGTCACTTAGAAGCAGCCATCCTAAAAGAACAATGGAATGATGTGTTAAAGGCTAAGCTACAGTGCCAGCTCAGAAACAACACACTTGAGACTTAAGACACTGACTTTGAGGATATGTATATATGTGCTAACCTAATATTTGGCATATGGCACTGCTATGGTCTGAATGTTTGTGTCTCCTCACCCCCCAAAATTCATATGTTGAAATCCTAACCCCTCAGGTGATCGTATGGGGAGGCAGGGCCTTTGAGAAGTGATCAGGTCATGAGGGCAGAGTCCTCATGAATGGGATTAATGTCCTTATAAAAGAGGTCTGAGAGATACCCCTTGTCCCTTCCACCATGTGGAGACACAGAAATAAGGCCCCGTCTACAAGGAAGTAGACCCTTACCAGACACCAAACCTATCAGCACCTTGATCTTGGACTTAGCCTTCAGAACTGCAAGAAATAGATATCTGTTGTTTACAAGCCACCTAGTCTATGGTACTTTCTTTATTGCAGCCTAAATAGACGAAGACATTAGACTAACACACTATATCTCCAATAATTGAATACAAAGGCCAAGAACAGAGGTAGAAATAGAAATACCCCCTCTCATTATTACACTCAATAACCCACTTGTAGTATTTGCGCTTTCTGTACCACAACCCTCGGTTTCTGCTGAGTTGCAGGTCCTGATTCTCAGAGAAGCAACACTTTTGCCAGGGATACAGTGGTGGTTCCACTGAACTAGAAGGTGCATTTATCATTTGGCTAATTTAAACTCTTCCTGACAGCAGTAGTGAAAGAAAGGAGTTACTGTACTGGCTAAGATAATCAACCTTGACAAGGTTGTATATGAGAAGTTAGAAGTATATCTACATAATGTGAACATGTCTATGAATGTGGGAGATTCACTAAGGCATCTCTTAGTATTTTCAAGCCCCGTAATAACTGTCACTGGCCAATTATAAGAACCACAACCCAATAACAGCAGGGAACAGAAGGCTTAGAATCCTCAGAATGAGGGTCTGGATTACCCTCAAAAGCAAGCATATCGGTGGAAGTATTGACAGTGGGTGATTGAAACCTGTAATGGACAGTGGAGGAAAGAAATGATATCAATCATAGCCTCAAGACCACCTGTAGCAACACCATAGTTGTTTTTAACTGATTCTTTTGCCTTCACTCTTCTAGAAAAATGCAATTTGAAGGTGACTTTGTGACGGTTTGTTTTGCTGTTGCTCTAACAGAATACCACAGAATGGATAATTTATAAACAACATAAGTTTATTTGACTCACTGTTCTGGGGGTTGGGAAGTCCAAGATAGAGGGGCTGCACCTGGAACGGTTCTTTTTGCTGCATCATAACATGGCAGAAGGCATCCCATGGTGAGGAAGTGCATGTACAAGACAGAGAAAAAAGAGACCAAACTCCTGTGATAATTAAGCCACTCCCCAATAATAGCATTGACCCACTCATGAGGTTGAAGCACCCATAACCTAATCACCTCTTGTAGGTCCCACCTCTTAATACCACCATAATGACAATTACATTTCAACCTGAGTTTTGAAGGAATTTCAAACCATGCAGCAGTTGAACTTGTATCTCCACTTTCCAGGAGAATGTGACATCTCTTGTTCTAACAAAAAAAAAAAGTTGCTCCCATATTTTAGATTAAGAAACACATATAAATAGAGGGCACAAATGAATCTGAATGTTGCGAGGGGTGAACTATGTAAGGCAAGTCTTTTTGCCAAATGTTCACATTGTATTGGTTTCAGTTGTCTTTGAGACAGCTGCCACCATGTCCATCGTATGCAGTGTAGACTCATGAAGATTTGCTGTCTGAGGGTAACCAGCCACTCTCCAGAGCCTCTATCTTCTGCCATTTTCCATCTGACTCAGATTCAGGTGAAATACACCAGACAGTATTGGTGTTAACTTCTGAGAAGCTGCTGAAGATGGTTGATGATACAAACACGTAGTGTTGAGGAGTTAACACCCTGTAGGGCAAACTTCGATCAGTAGGAATCAATAAATGGGGGAGGGCCAGGTAGACAAATTCTTCTTACTTCCCTCACTCCACTGGAATGTTCTAGCTACTGATTTTGCCATACAGTCTGAGTGGTTGACCTGCTGCATGACCTGCTATTTCTTCCAGATTGTTGCGAAGTAACAACCAACATGGTACCTTGTATGGCTTACCATCCTTACCTGCCTCACTTCGCTTTCCTCTCACTCTTGCTGCTCTGAACGTATACCTCTCAAAGCATTAGCACTTAGTCCTTGCCTCAGATTCTATTTTCTAGGGAGCCCATGCTAAACAACTACTTTATCTAGACTCTTTTGAAATTAGATAGGAACATGCAATGGGATTCCAACCAATTGAAGATAAAGAGAAATTATACATACCACTTCCAAACTTAGCACATGAAAATTTCTGTGCATTCTCAGCTCTGCTTTTTTCCCCTATAGAATACCTAAAAGGAAAAAAAAAAACAACAACAAGGCCTTCTTGTAGTAGACAACAAGGCCTATATGTAGTAGAACCTCTGTTAACCTAGGTCTCTGACTGAGTAGATGAGAGCTGTCTGCTAACTTGTTCACATTCCCACTACTATTAGATGAATATGAAATAAGGTTCTATTACCATATATATGTGAGGTCTATTTATCACAGTAATCATCATACCCTGGTTAAAATTTGTCATTAAAACAAATAACTATAATTAGCAAAGATCAGGGCCCTTAAAAAGGTACAGTGCTAATTTTGAAACTCATGTTTTTCTCTTTTTTCTGCTTACTTGAAACTATACTTTTTTGTAAATTTGTATACATTAAATGAAACAACAAAATCATGATACGTTTTTCCAAAATCCATAGTTAATAGGTCCTCTTTAAAAGCCACTTCCACCCCCTTACCCTCCAACCACCACAAATTCCAGAAAAAATCCAAATGATCTGAAGTGTCAGATGCTCATCAGTATAGACATTTTTGTGCTGGTTTTACTAAAACTATAATCTTAGGAATGCAAAAGAAACTAATCCAGATTCAACCACTGAAACTAAAAGACTTCTGCATTTCTATACTACATGTTACTCATGAATAAGAACAACTATTCTCTAAAAATTAGAAACATCCCCTGGGGAGGGATACTTGATTTTTTAAATTTTATAGTAGATGGTGCTCTCTCTTCTTCAGGAGACAACTGTGTACATAACCATTTCTCTCATTTGCAAGCACTGCTCAATGGGCTCAATGTTTTATACAAACAACTCAAAAACCTCCACTAAATTCATTCTCTTTCTCCCTCTTGATATCTGTACAATCACTCCCTAAAGATAAGTCTGTTATATAGTGGAAATAGTAAATACCTACCCTTCTCTCCCAGTACTTCATTCATTAGGAAAAGAACAGATGCTGGGTCAGTCATGTGCTGAGAATGAATGACATTAACACATCAGAAAAGTTGCTAGGGAGGAACACAACCCAAATCAAAGATCGGGGAAGGGGTGAGTCAGCAACGCTGGAGGAAGTCAACATCTGTCTTCTTGCTGGAGGGAAAGAAACAGTCCATTTTCAGTAAATGGTGCTGGGAAAACTGATATCCATGTGCAGAAGAATGAAACTAGACCCCTATCTCTTGCCATATGCAAAAATCAAATAAAAATGGATGAAGGACCTAAATCTAAGACCTCAAACTATTAAACTACTACAAGAAAATATTGGGGAAAGTCTCTAGGCCATTGGTCTGACCAAAAATTTATTGAGCAATACCCCACAAGCACAAGAAACCAAAGCAAAAATGGACAAATGGGATCACAGCAAGTTAAATAGCTTCTTCCCAGAAAAGGATACAATCAACAAAAGTGAAGAGACAACCCAGATAATGGGAGAAAGTGTTTGCAAACTACCCATCTGACAAGAGGGTAATAACCAGAATATGTAGGGAGCTCAAACAACTCTATAGAAAATTGTAATAATTTGATCAAAGAATAGGCAAAAAATTTGAATAGACATTTCTCAAAAGAAGATATACAAATGGCAAACACATATGAAAAGGTGCTCAATGTCAAATCATCATTTGATTTGCATTTGAAATGCCAATCAAAACCACAATAAGATATCATCACACCCTGGTAAAAATGCCTTATATCCAAAATGTCAGGCAATGACAAATGCTGGAAAGGAGGTGAAGGAAAGGGAACCCTCATACACTGTTGGTGGGAAGATAAATTAGTAAAACAATTATGGAGAATATTTTGGAGGTTTCTCAAAAAAACTAAAAACTGAGCTACCATGTGATCCTGCAATCCCACTGCTGCATATGTACCCCAAAGAAAGGAAATCAGTATATTGAAGCGATATCTGCACTCCTATATTTGTAGAAGCACTGTTTACAACAGCTAAGAATTGGAAACAACCTAAGTGTTAATCAACATATGAATATATAAAGAAAATGTGGTACACATACACAATGGAGTACTACTCAGTCAAAAAAAGAATGGGATCCTCTCATTTGCAATAATGTGGACGGAACTGGAGATCATTATGTTAGCTAAAATAAGCCAGACACAAAAAGACAAACACCACATGTTCTCACTTATTTGTGGGATCTAAAAACCAAAACAATTGAACTCATGGACATAGAGAGTAAAAGGATAGTTACCAGAGGCTGGGAAGGGTAAAGGGGGGTGGTAGGGTGTTGGAGATAGTTAGTGGGTACAAACAAAATAGAAAGGATGAATAAGACCTACTATTTGATAGCACAATCAGATGACTATGGTCAATAATAACTTAATTGTACATTTTAAAATTACTTAAAGAGTGTAATTGAACTGTTTGTAACTCAAAGGATAAATGCTTGACGGGGTGAATACCCCATTCTCCATGATGTACTTATTTCACATTGCATGCTGGCATCAAAATATCTCATGTACTCCATAAATATATCCATCTACTATATACTCACAAAAATGTTTAAAAATTGAAATTAGAGGAAAGAGACAGTTCATAGATCTTGCTAGGTCTCAGCTTCACTTTGGTACATCTTAAATGGAGGAAAAAACTTAACATTTTCTTTGTTTATTCATTCAACATATATTTATTGAGAACCTATTATACACCAGGTGCAGTCACTAGGAACATACAAGATAATTAGGTACCTCTTCTTATGGAGCTTGTGTTCTAGTCTGGAAACTCCATATTACACTTTCTACAAGTCAAAGATGCCAAGGGAGCCCCACATGCTTTTCTGAGAAAAATAAATTGCAAAAGAAGTTATTTTTATGATCTTAGACTTCAATTATAAAGCTTCTAAAAGTATCCTTCCATGGTTTAAGATAGAAATCTCAGGACTTCAGTTTCTGAACTAAAAATCAGAACATAACTTCTGACAAGTAGTAGTTCAATCATTTATCTAAATACCTTAGGAGAGAGGGTTTTTTTCTCTCCTAAGGTCTTTAAATACATTATCTGATTTACTCCTTTGAGTTAGGTATTGGATCCCCACCTTCAGCTGAAAAATATAGAGCTTAAGAGAGATTAAATAGAGTCTCAGAAAAGCTAAGTAAAGTCACATATCCATTCTTTTGTTTTTATTTATTTATTTATTGAGTTTCCATATTTACACATATTTATTGGGCATCCATATGTTTTGGAACACATTTATTGGTCATCCACTATCAATCATGGTGTATGTGTATATTAGCCAAGGTTCTCCAGAGAGAGAGAGAGAGAGAGAGAGAGAGAGAGAGGGAGAAACTTATAGAAATTGGCTTATGAGATTATGGAGGTCAAGAAGTTTTATGATCTGTCGTCTGCAAGCTGGAAAACCAGTGGTGTGATTCAGTCTGAGTCAAAAGGCCTAAGAACCAGGTGCACCAATGTCTGAGGGCAAGAGAGGATGAGTGTCCCAACTAAACAGAAGCTAATTTGATCTGCCTCTGCCCTTTTGTTCTATTCATGGCCTCAACAGACTGGATAATACCCATCCACACTGGTAAGGGTGATTTTCTTTACACAGACTCCCAATTCAAACACTGATCTCTTCCAGATACATTCTCACAGACACAGCCAGAAATTGTGTTTTACCAGTTATCTGGACATCCTTTACCCCAATAAAATTGACACCTAAAATTAGCCATCATGGTGTATATATGCTATTCTGGACAGGAAAGAGAACAATGAACAATAGAGATACCTCCCCTCCCCCAATCCCATCAAAAGAGAAAACACCTGCCCTCATGGAGATTGCCTCCTGGAAGGAAGAAAAAAATGTACATGAATAAAATACATGCTTATTAGATAGTAAAACACACCAAAGGGAAGAATGAAGCAGGGCAAAAGGAAAGGATTTGTTCAGGTAGGTGCTTCAATTTCAGATAGGTAAGCCAAGGAAGGGCTGTCTAAAAAATATGACAGGTAAGCAAACAGCCCAGGAGGCGAGGGAGTGAGCTATGTGGTTATGGGAGATGAGAGGAGCCCTCCAGTGTGAGATTACCTAAGTGCAAAGAGTTGGGAGAATGCTGACCTGAGTTAGGAGAATGCTGGCCTGAGTGGGGAGGACGCTGGCCTGTTAGAGTTCAGTCATGAGACCCATGGGCTGCAGTGGAATAATCAAGGGGATGAGCACTAAGAAAAAGGGTCAAGGAAGGAAAGAGGTGAAAGACCAAGCCAAAACTTCAGCATTTACTCAGTCATTGTAAGAACGTTGGCTTTTACTCAAAGCTGAATCAAAGGAGGGTGTAGGACATTGGGAGGGTGTGGTGTGACTTATATTTTAACAGAATCACTTTGCCTGTTTTGTTGAGAATAAACTGTAGGGACCTAAGGGCGGGAGCAGTGAAACCAAACAGATTGCTCTTGCAACAGTGCCGGTGAAAGACAACTATGGCCTAAACCGGAGCAGCAGCAGAGAAGATACTGAGAAATGGCCATCCAGCTTCTGCATGTATTGTGAAGGTGGATCCAACAGGATTTTCTGACAGACCAGAAGTGGGTTGCAAGAAAAGGAAAATAATCAGAGATTACCCCCCAGTATTTTTGTCCTGAATAACAGGAAGAATAGATTGCCATTTACTGCAATAAGGAGATATAATGGGACAGAATCCTTAAACTCAGAATCCATAAGGACTGTAAACTATAGGACAAGCCTAGTTCCATGTGAATTGTAATCTAAAAGTATTGTTTTCATTTTTGCTTTTCTAAATAACAGCAAGGAAAAAGCAAGCAGAAAGCGAATAGGGAAATATACTTCTTTTTTTTTAATTAGTAAGAAAGTCTTTTTGTAAACCTGTCAATCTGCATTTGTTTTTCACTGTTTCCCTGGAATATTTTCTCATTTCTACCAAAATGGTTGTCTTAGTTTGGGTTCTCACAATTCTCAGCAAGCAGAACGTGGGTCACAGAAGCGGAACAGGGGAAGAGGGTCAGCCAATGCAGGGATGCATGGTGGAGCTGGTAAAAACTGTGGGCAATGAGACTCAGTTCCAGTGGGTCTCTCTGAGAAGCCATGTAGCACGCATGTCAGAATTGTCCCTGTGACAACTCTGGGACATTTTCCACTGTCTTCCACCTCCGTTAGTTGAAGGCTGTCACCACAAACATGGACTCCACCATTCTTATGGAAAGTCTTTGCGGTGTTAAGCAGACTTTGTAGACATCAGAGGAAGCCCTGAGGCCAAAAATCAGAGCAACATCATAGTATACACTTGAGTTGGGACACTGTCAATGTACATGGAATTGTCTAACTCACTTGACCTTAAATTAGGTGGGAAGGGGGTGATATGTGGTGCAAGCCACTACAAATGACTGCTACGCTGTGTTATCTGTGCTTCCCTGCACCTGCCTTGTGCTTTCACCTCTCTATGCTTTGCTTGCTCTGTTTTTCTTCCCATCGCACTCCCAAACACCTTATTACCTATGAGTTGTGACCAGCAGTCAAAGTTCTGGTGAAATTTCACTTTCTCCCAAAAACCTAGGACTATTTCCAGTTAGAGGTGCCTTCCACGCTTCTTAATGCCTACAGCATGAACACCCTTTACTTTGGACACTTAACTTCAATGCCTTATGGATAGTTAAATCTTTACATACATGCTTTAGCTTGCCAAGTAGATCTGGCCATCCTGGCCACATGATGGCCAGAATTCTTTGTATTCACTCCGTTGATTTATCCTACCCCATATAGGTGGATTTGACCTTCTCTGGTAGCAAAGAGGACAAAGAGAACAACCAAAATGATCACCAGCATCTTGGGTTGCCTCAGAAAGCCACTAGGAGAATGAACTTCCTTTATTCTCCCCAAAACTCAGAGGCAGAACAGGCGATTCCACAACTATAAACACTTGGCATATTTACTCTGCTTGAAAGTCTCTGAAAACTCTAAAAAAAAAATTAAGATTTTTTTTTTTTTTAATGAACCCTTTTGGCCAGGCGCAGTGGCTCATATCTGTAATCCCAGCACTTTGGGAAGCTGAGGAGGGAAGATCATTTGAAGCCAGGACTTCAAGACCAGTCTGATCAATGTGGTGAGACTTCATCTTTACAAAAATAAAAAATAAAAAATAAAAAAAAATTAGCCAAGTGAGGTAGCATGTGCCTATAGTCCTAACTACTTAGGAGGCTAACAAGGGAGGTTTCCTTGAGCCCAAGAGTTTGAGGCTGCTGTGAGTTATGATCGCACCACTGCACTCCAGCCTGGGTGACAGAGCAAGATCCTGGTTCAAAGAAAAAGGTCAGGGGCACCCTTTTTACACGGCAGGGAGGGGTATGGCTTGAAATAGCCCAATTAGTTTAAAAATTGAATACATCTTTCTGCTGATTCAGATATCACATATAGGGTAGACAAAGGTAATACCCAGAAAACTTCATTCCTCATATATTATATTTTGCAAATGGAAGATGAGTCTACAAGCAGAAGAAAAATGGGTGTAGTGGCAGACTCTTCTCCCAGAAAGACAACGACTTAGGCATTACCAATAATAGTACACATGGCCTGATAGAGGGAAGAGAGGTGGGAGAAGTAGGGTCCTTGAGCATATTCAGAGCAACCCTGGATGTGGTAATATCTTGGTGGTTATATTATTTTTAATATCCTTATCAGTTAGAGATCCATACTGATATATTGATGTACAGCATAAAATGAGTCTAAAATTTGCTTTTAAAAATGTCAGAAATAGGCCGGGCACGGTGGCTCACGCCTGTAATCCCAGCACTTTGGGAGGCCGAGGCGGGCGGATCACAAGGTCAGGAGATCGAGACCACAGTGAAACCCTGTCTCTACTAAAAATACAAAAAATTAGCCGGGCGCGGTGGCGGGCGCCTGTAGTCCCAGCTACTCAGGAGGCTGAGGCAGGAGAATGGCGTGAACCCAGGAGGCGGAGCTTGCAGTGAGCCGAGATCGCGCCACTGCCCTCCAGCCTGGGCGACAGCGTGAGACTCCATCTCAAAAAAAAAAAAAAAGTCAGAAAAAAAGATCACAAAATGTTTATATTTGTTAAAGCTAGGTCATGGGTATATGAGTGAAATCTATTTTGCATATCTGAGAATTTTCATTTTAAAATATTTTTTTCAAAAGAGCTACACACCAGGTCAGAAACTTGTGTACAGCTGAGGTATCAAGCTGTGAGCCTCTAACTGTAGCAGCTGCTAGAGCATCAATAAATAGAAAATTCATGAACCTTTATTGCTCATCATCACTGAGGCGTTGCTGCATGGGGTGGGAAGGTTTCCCCACACTAGGGAACCGGGAGTCCTGGGGTAGTAAAAAATGTGATCGCAGTCTTGGTTGTCTGCACAAACTCTTCCCAGATCCCACCCTGTCTCCCTTTCCCTCTCAGTATAGGTAACAGAATGTCACAGCTAGAGTCCCTTACTCTTCACCATACCTGCAGCTTTAAGTACCTTTTTTACCATAACATTTGTTTTCTTGCTGACCAATCCATGTTCCTCTAATCCTATTTCAATACATTTAATTCTTACCCAAAAACAAGAGCCATGACCTCCTCTAATAGAGTAATTTACCATTCATATTACTTAACTGAACAATGTTTTTTGATACTAACATAAATATCTCCTCTATTCAGTAATAACTACCATTCTGCCATTTAGCTTGTTTTCTAAATTTAATTTCTCTCAAAAAATGGATTCAGGTCTGCATTGACCCAAACTCTTGTTTCCAACCAATATATCCTTCACTTTCCAACTCCCATAGCTCAGAACTAAGCAGAGGCTGATATCTAGTAAACAGTCCTTAGTTTTACTCATTGAGCTCCTAACTAAATTCGGAGATTAGGCATAAAAGCTTCATTCATTCACTCACTCATTCATCCAAAAAGCAATTAACAAGCACCTATTATATGCCATGTCCTGGATCTATGAAAATAAATTAGGTGTCAACTTTGAAGAAAGTCAAAATCTAACAGGAGATAAGTATATAAGCAGCTGCAATTAGGTTATTTTTCAAAATGTAGTTAGAAATACATATACGTCTAACTACTATATATTATATATAAAATATATATTTCTAACCACTATATATTAGAAATATATATAGAAATATATATATTTCTCTGTGTGTATGTGTATATATATACACACATATACACACATACATACTAGATTAAGTGGCAACATCAATGAATATACTCACTTTGACTTCTTGGAGTTAGAAGGTGGAGGTATGTAGAGGAGGCTTCCCAAAAATGAAAAAAAAAATTGATTTTAGCCCTACAAGATGGAATAGCAGTTTGTCAGGCATATACAAAGACTTGGAGATAGAGGCCAGGCATGGTGGCCCACGTCTGTAATCCTAGCACTTTGGGAGGCCGAGGCAACCAACATGGAGAAACCCCATCTCTACTAAAAATACAAAATTAGCCACTGGGTGTGGTGGCACATGCCTATAATCCCAGCTACTCAGGAGGCTGAGGCAGGAGAATCACTTGAATGAACCCGGGAGGCAGAGGTTTCAGTGAGCCAAGATCACGCCATTGTACTCCAGCCTGGGCAACAAGAATGAAACTCTGTTTCAAAAAACAAAACAAAGAAAGATTTGGAGACATAAATTAGAAAAACTATGTGAAGCTAAAATTAACAATGGGAAATCGTAAGACATAAAGTAGGAGGGGTAGAATATAAAGGTTCTAATGCTATACACTTTCAGACTTATTCCACAGAAAATGGAAAGTCACTAAAAGCTTTTAAGTAGAGCTGCCAAACAACAGTATTTGCATTTTAGAAAAATTACCCTGGAGTAGAGTAGGAGATGACTTTGAAGGCTTGGGGTAAGGTAATGGAGCAGAGCAAGGAGGCAGCATCAGCAGTTACAGGATGATCATAGCTATTCAAAGGAGAGAAGATGCAGACCTGAATAAGGTGAATTGGACTGATCCATAAATGAATGTAACAGCCTGATTTAAACTATTATTTTTCCCTAAAAGGACATTTCTTCTAATAAGTTATCCTGAGCATTTTTAACGGAAAAATCTAGGAGCAGAGGACAGATTATCTGGTTTGGCTTTGTGTTCCCACCCAAATCTCATCTCAGATTGGAATCCCCATAATTCCCACATGTCAAGGGAGGGAGCAGATGGAGGTGATTGGATCATGGAGGCAGTTTCCTCCATGCTGTTCTCATGATAGTGAGTGAGGTCTCATGAGATCGATGTTTTTATAAGTGTTTGACAGTTCCTGCCTCACACTCACTCTCGCTCTCCAGGTCCCATGTAAGACATGCCTGCTTCCCTTTCTGCCCTGATTGTAAGTTTCCTGAGGCTTCCCCAGCCATGAAGAATGGTGAGTCAATTAAACCTCTTTTATTTACAAATTACGCAGTCTCAGGAAGTCTTTATAGCAGTGTCAAAAGGAACTAATACAACAGATAACTAAGAAATCTACAAATATGGTATATATACCATGCTATTCTCTATTACTCATTCAAACTTTCCCTTTTCTCTCCCTCCCCAGGTGCTCTCAGCATGATCAGGTTCCAAGTCTGTGCCAGTCTCCTATCAGCCATTTCTTGTCTTTTTTCTTCCTAATTGTGAGCTCTGACCTTTATTGTTATTCAAATCTTGGTTTTATACTGCAAAGGCTCTTAATTCTAGAATGATAGGCAAGCGAGCCAAACACATCTACCTAAGTGGACAAGAATGTGACATTGTCATGCAGCCGTTGTGATGTACCAAAGTCAAGATGATTTTGATAAGAATGAAAGCTTTCTGTCCTGCTGCCCCTGCTTTATGGGGTTTTTAGGGTTTGGAGGAATATCCATTGTCTGTCCTAAAATTCTTGAATGCCCACGTGAGATTGAACGCTATTTCGATAAATGAGCCATTTAATAGTGACAGTTTATATGCCAGAATTACTCAGTTAGCTGTTCTTGAATTGTTCATTTTATTTGTAAAGTTCAGGGGAAGTTAGTTTTGGCCAAGTATTTTTTGAATTTCGTTGAAACATCAGGTTCCAGGTGGTGAGGTCCCAAATAACAGAAGGTATGGCAAAAGTGTCAAAAACATTGCAGGTTTAAATAAATAAGTGTCTATTGAGTACTAACATAAGTATATTCTATTATAGATAGACATTCGTGTCTAATGTAGAGTCGATTCTTTGAGAGAAACAAGCCAGGCAATTCTTCAAGGCAGACAGTTACAGAACTATGACTTACGTGTTATTCGATGATATACCAAACAGGGTTCCTGACATCATTGTTGCATGGTGGACATCTGATTTGACCGCTTCATCCTCCTTTTCATGGAGCCTTGACCACTTCTGCCCTTCTCTCTACATCTTTTTCCTGGCTTCCAAGAACTAAAAGACTGTTTCCAGCTCTCCTAACGATCCTACTTTCCCACCATTCCAAAACATCCCTTGACCTAAAATTGTCCTTTCCTTTTTCTTTCTTCAATTCCCTCCAAACAAGACCTCCATTTCACCTTCTAAGTTAAGTGTTAGAAGAAAAGCAATCAAAATGCCTGCAGACTAAACCAATTCACACAGAAGTATAGGTGGTAGGAGGCTTAACTTTTATGGTAGCTTTTAGAAGAACCTGTTATTCCAAATGGATCTTTGATTGGTGGGATGCGTGAATGAGTCATTTTTGAGGTGTGAGGAATCATACTTTTTTCTTACCTGTTTATACTGGCCAGAGCCCCTACTTTCAGTTTATTTTCTGCACAAAAATTCCCTTCTGAACTAAAGCCAATGCATGCTATTTGGTTTATTTATACGTTGGTGCTGTGATTCTCTAGCTTAGGTCATCAGGTCATAATAAAGGACCACAACAGGAACCTGGCTTATAGTCTGTAGTTGAGTTCCTTCTCTAAAGCCATGTTCACACATCTGAAATTTTTCTAGGTAGACTTCTATGACTTCTGGTAAAGATAAAAGTTATATTGATTTTCTATTGCATTCTTAACTTGTCAAGTAGCAGAATACTTAACTTGGAAGTTAAAAAATAGTTTTAAATTTTTTCTTAAAAATAGTGGTAGAATAGTGACCACAGTGCATACCCTATTATGAGAGTGAATTAACATGGAGATCACAAGCAGAGGAGTTTATTACATCTTTGTGGTATTACATCCTAACATCAACTCTGCATATGGACAAGTCTGCCCTTAGAAAATCCCTAACATCCGCCATTTTTTAAAATGAGCAATTAAGAGCCACAAACACTGTTTCTCACTAATGCTGTTACAGTGAGGTCTGCCTCCCATATCAGTTCAGATTGCTGTTTCTCCAGTTGCACACCAGATAAAACCATGATTTGCATTCAGGGACTACGTTGTAAGAAAAGTATGTTTCTTTTAATGGTAGACACACTTGGCCCTGGAATTCCTTTAAGTTAAATACCTATATAGATAGAGTCCACTGTATATTTGCCCCCCTTTGTTTAAAGAGCTAAAATTCTGTCTTCATAGTGTCTATAAGCTCGAGAATCACAGCACTAAGGTATAAATAAACTGAAGAGACTGTCCCTCATGCATGTTGTGACGGAAATCAGCTTTCAGATTAGGTATGCTGAGTCCCAAACCTGTGCTACATCCCTGCTACAAAAACTAAAAAGCAAGCCTAAAATTCACTATAGGTTCCTAGAAAATTAAACCTTAGATATAAGACCAAGTTATACTATCTTATTCTCTCAGCAAATCTTTAATATGTTTCTTCTCTGTGCCAGGTGTTAGCTAAGCTCGGGTGATACAAAGTTGAACAAGATAGCACCCCTGCCTTCTTTGGCCCGGTTCATAGTTTAATGACATAATCAGGTGGTCACAATACAGTGTAATACAGTACTGTCACAGAGAAAAAAGTTACAGACTGAGGGCACACAGGGCCAGGGCTCCTAACCCACCTAAGGCAAAGGGTAAGGCAGGGGACATCGGGGAAAACTATTAAAGAAGAAGGCATCCTGAGAGCTGGGATTGTATTTTTTATTTATGGTTTTATTTTTACCTTTGTATTTTGATGTAATCTCAGGATAACAAAAAGAAGTTGCAAGAACACTACAAAGAATTCTCATATACACTTTAACCAGATGTATTAAATGCTATTATATCAAATATGCTTACATACAGATATGCACATACACGCACACACACGCACTAATATACATTTCTTTTTTCAAAAAAAATTTGGGGCCGGGCGCAGTGGCTCATGCTTGTAATCCCAGCACTTTGGAAGGCCGAGGTGGGTCGATCACTTGAAGTCAGGATTTCCAGCCAGCCTAGTCAAATGGTGAAACCCTGTCTCTACTAAAAATACAAAAATTAGCTGGGCATGGTAGTGCATGCCTGTAATCCCAGCTACTTGGGTGGCTGAGGCAGGGGAATCCCTTGAACCCAGGTTGTGGAGGTTGCAGTGAGCTAAGATCGTACCACTGCACTCCAGCCTGGGCAACAGAGATTCTGTCTAAAAAAAAAAGAAAAAAAAAATTGAGAGTAACTTACAGGGATTACGATGCCCTATGTATTCTTGAAGATTCTGGTGTATATTTCCTAAAAGCAAGGACATGCTCTTCCATAGCCTGCAATTAACAAAATCAGGAAATCAATATTGATATACTACTACTATCTTATCTACAGACCTTATTCAAATTTTACCAATTGTCCCAATGTGTACTCTACAGCCGAAGAAATTCCCAGCTCATGTGCTGCATTCAGCTTTCATGTGTCTTTAGTATCCTATAATTTGGAACTGTTTCAGAGTCTTTCTTTGTCTTTCATGATCTTGTAATTTTTAAAGTGCAGAGTCTAGTTATTTAGTAGAATGTCCCTGAATTTAAGCTGGGTGCAGTGGCTCACGCCTGTAATCCCAGCACTTTGGGAGGCCGAGACGGGCGGATCATCTAAGGTCGGGAGTTTGAAACCAGCCTCACCAACATGGAGAAACCCTGTCTCTACTAAAAATACAAAATTAGCCAGGCGTGGTGGCACATGCCTGTAATCCCAGCTACTCGGGAGGCTGAGGCAGGAGAATCATGTGAACCCGGGAGGCAGAGGTTGTGGTGAGCCGAGATCGTGCCATTGCACTCCAGCCTGGGCATCAAGGGCGAAACTCTGTGTCAAAACAAACAAACAAACAAAAAAGTCACTGAATTTAATAGAATGTCTCTGGTTTGGAACTACTCTAACCTGTTTCTCATGGTTAGATTTGGCATAAGCATTTTTGGCAGAAATATCGCGAAGGTTATGTTGTGCTTTTTGAGATGAGTTTCAAAGAGTGAAGAGCCACATAACTTATTGCCATATTAATTTATTTTTGCATTCAGACTTGGGAGGATGGAAGACAGAAGGCAAAGGGGTAGCCTATAACACTATTAAATAATATTTATCAAGTAGTTACTAAGCACCAAGCACTGTTTGAAATGCATTACATAAGTTAACTTCATCATCTTCACAGCACCCTTATAACATCCTCACCACGACTATGCTTTTCCCATTTTTCCGATGAGAAAGAATCAGGCACAAAAATATAATGAAGCTAGCGCATGGTGCAGCCAGTATTCAATTCCAGGCGGATTGACTCTTGCCCATTCTGTCAGAAGGGACTTAGTGAAAGCAAAACGCTTACAAAAAAAAAAGGCTTATGTCTTCAGAACCAGCAGGCTTGGAGGTAACTGGTCCAAGCAACTGGGTGTGGCTCTCCCGCCCTCTGCTGGCTGAATCCTTTATTGCATCCTTTTAACTGCTTTTGCTCAATCGGATGGCGAGTGCAGGAACCTCCACGTGAGCAACAATCACTGAAATATCTGCAAAACTCCTGAGGTATGCCTGACTTATGATAATGCATAAGAATTGGGCATTCCTTCCATTTTTGTTTTTTGTGTGCCTCAGCCCCCTGCCACATTCTAAACATTGGTCAGCACAATAAACCCTAAGCCCTGTCTTCATCAACTTCTTTTATAAAACTTCCCTGGAGAATGTTTTTTAACCATGACAAATTTGGAATCCACTGAAGCAGTAAGAAAGCTAACGTTGAATTAATCAGAATACAATCCCCAGACAAGACAATCATTACAGATGAGAAAACCTATAGGAAGGATGTTTGTCCTTGAAAAATATTTGAGAAAGATCCAGTGTGAAGGAAAGTCATCTCACAGTAGGCTCCAAAGTGTCATATAAGACAAAATCACTAGGCAAATAAGATGAAGGAGAGGAAAAACTCCTTTGAATGAATCATAAGTAGCCTCCATTTTCAATCAAAAATCCCTTCTCTTTCCAGGTAAAACCCTGTCCCTCTGAAATTCACAAACCCCTGGGGCTTCCACAAAATTCAACTGTTTTCTCCAGTAAGAGGAAGAAATAGAAGTAAAATAAAACCAGAAGACAATGAATGGGTCTTAAAAGGATGGCACACTGATTCATTCCATACATGCCAGAAATTGACCTGGCAAAAGAAAAAGAGTGTGTTTAAATTCCCAAATGATAACCTGGAATCTATTCTGTTCATTGAGCCTGATTGCAAACACAGATATACTAGTGGTCATTATTAAGTTACTTCTAACGTCCCAGGGGAATGAACTCTTTACTGAAATTTTGAGAATGCTCACACTGAACACAAGAAGGTCCCATCTAAGTATTTACTTGATACCTTCTAGATGCCTGTCTGTTTATCTGTCAGGTTGGAAGAGACACAAATATATTTGCATATGGCTACTACCAGACTGAAGGCTGAAACCTTTGCCCGCAGATCAAATCAACTCAGTAGATAAATGTCCTGTGGCAGGTGACTGGGCTAAGCAGGCCTGTCACTTCAAGGACTTCTTATTTATTTTAATGAAGCATCAAGATTTCCATGAAGAATTATCAGAACTTTATATGTATAATCAATCTGGAAACTAATCCCCTAAGCTACATTGTGGCATTATTGTCACAATAACACTGCATAACAACCAACCACGAAACATCAGCAGCATTCAACATTAAGCATTTATTGCTTACATGTCTGGGGTTGTCAACTACACGGCTCCGCTGATACTACCTGGCCTCTCTGATATGTCTGGGGCTGATGAGACTGTGTCTCTCATCATGCAGAAGGTAATGTTCTCACGGCAGTGTTCTCAGCCAGACGACAGAAACATGCAATGCCTTCTTAGGCCTAGGCTCAGAAATGGCATGTTGTCATTTCTGCTGCATTCTGTTGGGCAAAGCAATTCACAAGCAAGCCCAAATTCAAGGGAAATAGACTCTATCGCTTCATTGAGAGAAAATGCAGCCACAGAGCAAAACGTGTGCATACAGTGATGGGTAAAGAACTGCGGCCACAGCTGTGATTTACTACAGGCCCAGAAAATCATTGAAATCCAATGGGTAACTCTCCACTTTCTCACATTTCCCATACCCCTTCTCAATGGATGATCTACAGTGGTCTCTAGGTTGTCCTGGAAAGATTTAAGAAAGAAGAAATTCTTAAACCTTAAGGACTTTTGTTTCTGTGAGACCTGGAGCCCCCCAGCAAACTGAAGATGTTATATCAGAGCCTTTGGATCTGACATAAATTTCCATCTAGTACCATCAGTTTCTCATTGCTATCTTGTCCAAACTTCATTCAAGAGCAGTCTAGAGTTTAAGAAAAAGTAGGAAAATTTCCCTAATATTTTCTCCTACTATATCACAATTTTTGGTCAAGAAATATATACAGTTCTCATCTATATTTTTAAGAACTTTTCTAGTAATGTGTGCTGAAATAAGATTAAAAATTAGGCTACTATAGGTTAATTTCTTGATCAATGAAATAAGATTAAAAATTAGGCTACTATAGGTTAATTTTTTGATCAATTGCAATAGGCATCTTTCTAGGTGAAAATTAAAACACACATACTATGTGGACTTTTTTTTAATTGTAAGAAGGAACTTATAAAAGCCTTTTTTTTTGGCTTGGAAATGCCCATGCTGAAACCTTGATATATATATATATGTCATGACTATATAGTTCTCCAGTGACAAGGTTCTAACCACCTGTCATCATTTCCTTCCTTCTCAGATTTTTAAATCATTTTTTCATTCCATAACTGTTCAGCTACTTTTCTAGAAATAATACATAAATTGAAAATATTATAAATCCCCTCTTCCCTCAGTTTGTATATATATAAATGTAACTTCATGGAAGAACCGGATATTTTCAATAATTATATTTCCTTTACTATATTCCAAGAGATTTTGCAAAGAGCAAGGGCAAAAAATTAATCTTGTTTCTTTCTTCTTTTTTTCTTTTCCTAGTCTAAGTCAAGACTAGAAGCAACAACATGACGAAACATATGCTTCTGGCATTTCCATCTTCAAGTCCACTGCATCTATTAATGTAGCCCCTTGACCAAGGATCAGCTCATCTCACTGTAGTACAAATTCTTTTGCTGTACTTGACAGTCTGCCTACCTTTTTCTATGTTGGAATATAAAAAACAATTTCAAGAAATAAAAATCACCTCCTGTAACCTATCTCTGCTGATGCTAACCATATTGATTGCTTGACCTTTGCGAAGTCTACTGACTAGATGATGCGTAATGTTTGGGGATTAAAGATGCTGACTTACTTTTTTCCTAAGTCAAATTTAAACTCTGACTACCCAAAATCAAACCCTACAGACTGTCTCAGCCTGTCCCCACTTTGCAGTGCTCTCCCTGACATTTGGACACCACTCACTGATTGAATTTTTAGCAGCTGTCATTCAAGGACATCCAGCTTTAGCTGGACAAGCATTGGAATGGCAGACTCCCAAGGGCCTGAAAATGACCCGGTTTGACACAAATGTGGATGATCTTTCTGCAGAAACAAATGGGTTCAACTAGGTCATCAGACTGATAACTCTCATCCAGTTATTATTGTCACAATTAAGAAACAGTTTTAGTAACAGAGGCACTCAGAGTGAGGGGTTTTCCTTTTCAGGAAAGGAAATAGGATAAGAATTATTTAGTTTTCTCATTTCCAAGTATTTTGGGAGTAAAATCCATGGACTAAAATCTATTTTTATCTAACAGATGAGTTGTTAGCTTAATGATGTAGGATCTTTATTCATGACCATAAAATCCCATCATCACCAAAACAAAACAAAACAAAACGAAAAAAATAGACAATGCTCTGGTGGAAAAAAAAAAAAATGTCTGCCAAGTCTAATTGTGATTCTAAAAGAACTAGCCCTGGCTGCATATCAATTGAGTTTTGTTTAGCTTGCAATTAAAATAAAATTTTCCATCTTTCAAAAAGAATTTCAAAGCACTTTCAAATGGCAAATACTTTAAAGTTAAGTACATGCTCATCTTTGATAGTATATTTGCAAGCCATTCATGGTTTCATAGATAAAAGCCAACTCTTCCATTTTCAACTGGTGTGCAGGTCACTCATCAGCGTACTCTGTACAACCACATATAGACTATAAACACCTCCACTAATAGAACTAATCACTAGAGCACCACCATTGACTCAATATATAATTCAGACAAGAAAATATAAATCTTAACACCTTGTATGGTTTAGTTTCATGTGCAAGGCACTGTAGGACACTAGCCCCAGTTCACTCGGGCAATTTTCCAATCGACACAGAAAAGGCTTTTTAAGTTGTAGATTGTATATTCCCATTTGACACCCAAAATATAATTAAGGTGATTGACTTATTGGCCACTTTTCGTAGGCTGTTAATGTTGTTTTTGGAAAGCCAATCTTGTTGTAAAGTGATATTTGAATGTAAAGAACAGAACCAGCACTTTCTGCCATCAAGGAAGAATTCCTCTCACAAAACCAGTGGTGACCTGGAACCACCTAATACTGGCTCTCAAGAGTTGACTGTGTACATCTCCTCCCAACTCCACATGCAGTGGCATCAGGTTAGTAGCATGAAACTGGTCATGATAGGAGTATTTACTCCACAGAAACTGGGAAACACTAAAAATTATCAGCTAGGTTTACAAGTTTAGTGTCAGTGATAGGAGAGGAATTCTACAGCAGTTCTGTCCAGTAAAACTTTCTGCAATGGGGCTGGGCATGGCGGCTCAGGCCTGTAATCCCAGCACTTTGGGAGGCAAAGGTGGGAGGAACTGCTTGAGGCCAGGAGTTTGAGACTAGTCCGAGCAACATAGCAAGATTCTGTCTCTAGAAAAATAAATAAATAAAAATAAAAGAACTTTCTGCAATGGTAGAAGTATCTTATATTTGTACTGTCCAACGCAGTAGCCACTATACACATGTGACCACTGAGTAGTCAAAATGTGGCTAGTATGGCCAAAGAACTAAATGCTTTATTTTATTTTATTTTTAATCTTAATAGCCATATGTGACTAGTGGCTACCGTGTGGGACATTGCAGTTCCACTGTGATATAAAAAGTGATGGCATCTTCCAAGAGTCAGGGGACTGAGGTAGATAAGGCTTGAAAAGAAAGAGGAGCACCCAAGAAATGGGCCACTTCATGTCTTGGAACAATGAAATGTTACAGCAAAGCTTTGCCAGGTTTTTCCATCACATTTTGAATCTGCTGTCTACACATTTATTCGTGCACAGACCTGGAACAATCAGTTGTAGGAACAGATGGATGAAGGTCACCTCCTCATTAAGGTAGCTTAGTAAGGAAAAGTGGCTCTAATACCCTAAAATAGTGGTTCTAAAATTTTAGCATGCATCAGAATCACCTGGAGAACTTGTTAAAACACATACTCCTGGGCCAGGCACGGTGGCTCACGCCTGTAATCCCAGCACTTTGGGAGGCCAAGGCGCGCGGATCACGAGGTCAGGAGCTCGAGACCATCCTAGCTAACACGGTGAAACCGCGTCTCTACTAAAAATACAAAAAACTAGCCGGGCGAGGTGGCGGCCTCCTGTAGTCCCAGCTACTCGGGAGGCTGAGGCAGGAGAATGGCGTGAACCCGGGAGGCGGAGCTTGCAGTGAGCCGAGATGGTGCCACTGCCCTCCAGCCTGGGCGACTAAGCGAGACTCCGTCTCAAAAAAAAAACAAAAACAAAAAACAAAGAAAAACAAAAAAAACACACACATACTCCTGGGCCCTGCTCTCAGAGTTTCTGATTTCATAGGTTTGAGTTGGAGACCAAGAATTTGCATTTCTTACAATTTCTTGGGTAATGCTGATGATGACAGTCTGGGAATCACTTGGAGAACCACTGCTTTCAAGCTAATTTACGGCAATCTCCAATTCCTGCTTCTATCACAGTCCACATGCTTTTCACTCAGGCTAAAGTCCTATTGACTGTGTTCCCTAAGATGCTAGAACACATTTCATTACTCCTTGTTGGTAATTCTGTTCTTAAGGTCTGAGTTAAAACTACAAGACACCTGACAAGCTCTGCTACTTTATCTCTTCCGTAGACCCTGGAGCTTTGTTGTTTCCACTATGCCAGATGCTACTTCCAGATGCGCAATTTAGAGAGTTTCTGCTCATAGCCCCAGCTGTTTATGAAAACTGCAGACACTAACTAATCTTTTTCTCTCTTTTTCACTCTCTTTTCCCCACGCCTTATAATACCTTCCAATAGAGTACTCTCAACACAAGCACAAAGAACAAAAATAAGTTCCACTCTGCAAGTTCCTTGACAATATGGATTCAGCAGGAGTTAAATGACTATCTGTCCTAGAAGGAGAATGTGTGAAGGGACTCTTTCCCAAATGGAAATGTATTTACTTGAATAGACTGGAGACCCTGGAATTCAGATCATGAGAGTAAATAGCTTCTCCGAGGCTTCTTCGAGCCTACTTTAATTCTAGTTGAACAAACAAAGAACAATAAAGGCTTTCTGCTCTCTCCTGTTCTTGTTCTATCCCTGCTCATTCAGAGGAGTAAGAAGGTGTTCAGGAGGCTATTTCAACAACTGATCCTGAGGGAGTTAGGGTAAAGAAAACTGATAAATACAAGGTTAGTCATCAAGAAATGATAGCTAAAAGTGAATGTTAGCAATATAAATGGAAGTTATAAATCAAGAGAAATACAAAAGGGTCAATTTCTGAGGCACCAACTATTCCCTTGATTGCTTTAAGTTTTATTTCTGATTAAATGTTTCCTCATTTTCTAATACAAACTTCCATTATGTGTAATCAGCACATTGTTAGGAAATAAAGGTACACTTTAAAAGTGAGAGCATAGGTACCAAATTCTGTTCTTTCAGCAACTCAAAGCTATTTTTATCTCTAGGCTAAATCACTTCTAGACTAGGGAATAATTCTTTAACTTTTCACTATAAACAAGAGATTAAATCTAAACTTAAAGCACACTATTGAATAAATAAAAGTGGTATTATTTCTCTTTGCATATAGATTATTTATAGTATGAATTATTTGCATACTTTTAAATCTATCTAAAATGGCCTTAAATAATCTTCTTAATGGCAGAAACAATTGATGTGTGTTCAAAATGCAAATTAATTTTAAGGTTAGTCTGAATATAAGGTTAGTCTGAATAAAATACCTCCAAGATAGTAAACCAAACTGTTCCCCTAGGGTACATACACACTAAAATTTCTAGTGCAGTCCTAAATCAGGTTTTCACAAACTTCCAAATCTCCTCTCTCAGAAAATCAAAAGTTGACTTATTTGTCTAAAGAATATTATTTATACTTTCCAACCTAAAAAATGGTAAAAAATTGAGGTTAATAACATGCTTATAAAACAGAAATGATGTATGTAATTTTACCCCATGAACATTCCATATCAAAAAGCTACTAATCTTTATCCATCTCCTTTCTCCTTTTCTCACACATCTTTTTACACCATATACATTCACCAGGCCTTGTAGTCACTTCTTTTTCCATTTTATACTTTCTTTACCTTTAAATGATACATACTTAAAAACACCAAGAAGAGCTGAGTTGACATTCATGTTAACTGATTTTAACTGTTCACCAAAACTAAAGTGTTCTTGTTCAAGAAGTCTTGTACACTCTGCCCCCTAGGATAAGATACCCTTTATAAGGAAGAATTCTGAAAGCATCACACATACAGCACAGAAGTAGTATGGTACCAGAACTTGAAAATCTCTATTTATAGTGTTTTGTTGATAATAGAGCAGGTATCTATTAACTATATGCTAAATTTTCTAGCAATTGAAAAGTTAATTATAAAGAGGAATTGATCTTCATTTTTCTAGTACTCTTTCTTTTTCATTTCAGAGCTTCTTATTCACAATGAATCCTACCTGATACTGCATGCTCACCACATGCTGGACACTGTTAACATCCTTTATACCTGTAAACTTAGCTCTTTCTATTAGCTCATTCAAGTATTATAACAACCCATCACAACAATAATTTTACAACTGCAAAAACTGAGTTTAAAACAAAACTAAGAATTGTCCTGGTTCACACAGCTAGGAATGGCAGAGCTGAGTTCCAAACCCTGAAGCTTCAAAGCTCATCATTAAATTCCATGTACTGAAGACTTCCTTGAACACTGTAATCCCAGCAGAAGAGCTCTAAAAGAATAAGATGGCAGAAGTTTTCCAAAGTCTAATGAGATCCAAATGTCAATTACAGCTTCCCAGAAGAACTATTCATTACAATTATCAGCTCTTGCTGGCTTACAAATAGGTTAAAAGGAAATTAGTTGAAGTAGATTTTAATCACTTAAATGGTTTTTTTTTCTTCAACAGGTGATTTGTTTCACCAAAAGCAAATCCTGCCAAGAGAATTAGATAAATAAGCAACCTGTAATTGAATGGTTCTTATCTAGTCTTCCCTGGAAGTTAGCGGAATTGAATTAATGATTTCTTTCCCTTGACCTATGGAAAAAGTTAATATTTCAATTAATATCTTATTTTAAAAAAAGGAGCTAACAGTGGCATTCTTCTTTCTTCTATATTTACTATGCTCAGCTTTCTGCAACTGAATCAGTAATATCAAAAGCATATAGACTCCCCAAAACATGGGTGACTCTACAAGTTATTTCATGATTCAAAAAAAAAAAAATACAACAATGTGACATAGTTCTTTGGGTATCTGTATACTGTTCATTTCTTTACCCATGACATAGATTTCATCAACCCAACATTTGTTCAACAATTACAAACGAAACAACTTTCTTCTTAGAGAAATTCTGATGATGGGTGTTTTTTTAACTTAGAGGAAAGAATAAGTTAAACAAAAAATTCAGTGAGGGAACAAAATTTCCACTAAATTTAGTTTAGAAAAACTCTGCAATTGGGCGCGGTGGCTCACGCCTGTAATCCCAGCACTTTGGGAGGCCAAGGCGGGAGGATCACGAGGTCAGGAGATTGAGACCATCTTGGCTAACACAGTGAAACCCCATCTCTACTGAAAAAAAAAAAAAGCCAAGCATGGTGGCGGGCGCCTGTAGTCCCAGCTACTCGGGAGGCTGAGGCAGGAGAATGGTGTGAACCCAGGAGGCAGAGCTTGCAGTGAGCCGAGAACGCGCCACACTGCACTCCAGCCTGGGCGATAGAGCAAGGCTCCATCTCAAAAAAAAAAAAAAAAGAAAAACCCTACAACCTATAACTATAATCATGGATCTGAAATGAAAACCCCTTACTGGTATAGTATAAAAAGAAACCCACCAAATACTCTGTAGCATTCGACTCTTCCTCATTTGCTTGTCCTTCTAATTATTGAATGCTTATTATAATTAGATAATTACCAAATGCTTCCTCGGGGCCAGACACTATGTTAGGGACCGGGGACACAATAGGGAACAAAGAAAGCATGGTTCCTGCTCTTTAGGAGCTTACAGTGCAGTAGGCTTTAAGACTCCCCTAGTCTTAAAAACAGAAATAAGAGAATAATCTCATACAAATCTGTAGAATTGTATTTCACAGGGAAAGTTCCATGAAACACTATCTGTCCAGAGATCTCCAGCTTTTCCAGATTGGGGCTGATCTCATTTTCTCCTCAGACGTTTCATTTTCTTGGAAGGCAGCAAGAAGTCTATCAAAAATTATACCTCTAACTGCTGGGTCTGGGAAAGGTGAAAAGCTCCTAAGACTGAACAGTTTATAAGAGCTCCCAGGGGAATTAATGAACATAATCCCAGCTCTTCCCCAAGGATGAAACTCAAGCCAGGGTCATGTTCTAAAATCCCCACTGCACAGTTACTAGAGCCCCATAGAATGAGTAGGAAACAATTAGGACTACAGAAAAATCCAATGTTTGGTGGTAAGAAGCCTGCCTCCATTGCAGGTGACAGAAAACCTAAATCAAATGGATTCAGACAGAAAGAGGAATTTACAGGTTCAAGTGACTGAAAAGTCTGGAGATTGAATGGGCCTTCAGAGCAATTTCATTACAGCTTCAATTTCTTTTCGTTGTGATTCTTTGAGGTGGTCCTCTCTGGATCCACTCGATCTTCCAGATGGCTTTTCTTATGGACATAAGAGCACTGCCAGCAGAAAGTGGGGTACAGTTCTTTTTCAAACATTCCCAGCATATAAGATAGGGTTTTCCATAATTAATGAACAAAAACTCTAAGCTTTACGCTAATTAGTCCACCCCCAAACAATCACTGTGACCAAAGGGAGTATCATCTGCACACTAAAATCTGCCCAGGTCAGAAATCTCCATCCTTTGTAGCAAGGGAAACTGGATAACCCCAAAGAGCTTTGCCTGTTCACATTCCAGTGCAGGAGACATGAATCATAGTGGCCACAAAAATGGGATGAAGTAGAATGGATGCTAGAAAGACAACTAGAATAACCACTTTGTATAGGTTCCTTTTAACCGATTGTCTGTCTGTAGTAATGTGTTTCCTCCCAACAGGAGCAATGTCTAGCAAGCAAAATCTAGATTAGTTGACTCACAACCTGTAAAAGAAGTGCAAAAGTGTTTCTAACTTCTTTCCCCAGCTAAATCAACAATAACGTAGAAACTCATGTGCTTCTCTCAGAAAGTTTTATCAGCTACAGTGAAGGAACCTGGATAACATCCCAGCTAATCTTTCAGCAGCAGCTGGGGAAAGCATCAAAAAATTACTTTTTCAATTGTCTGTCCAAGTATTGTCTGCACTTAATCTGCAGATATCCAACTGTTAACACTAGGGGACTTCGTTCAAACAAAGCAACTGCTAAGGCACCCTGGGCACAGAGCCCCCATGTGACCACCCTCTCAGAATGTTAATTAAGCATTCCATAATCAGAGTTAGCTTTGTTTGGGAGATGTCCTTAAGCCCGCAAGAGCAGCCTGATTTCTCTGCTAATTGTTCTAATTCCCAAATGCTAGTAGAGGCTTTTTGGCAGAACCTACTCTAGGTGAAATGTAGGTTTTCCAGCTTTTTCTAAATGAACTTATTTATTCATTTTTATTTTCAATTGGAGTTCCTCATAGTAAACAATGGCTTTTAACTATTCGCACATTGGTCCTAATAGGCAACATGCTTCTGCTTCTCTATTTTAACTTTTTGCTTCCAAGTATAACATGGCAAGCAAGAGCATTTGATTTTGGCCCAAGAGTCCTGTATCTGAGACAATTCTCTACTATCTCTGTAGCCCAAGGGATACCAACTTCTCTATGTGTTAAATAATTTTTTTTTAAAAGGTAGAATCATGATGCTTATACAAATGAATACAAAAATAAATATGTATCAAAGATTTTATTTAATGCATTAATGAGATAACCAGTAAGATGTTACAACCAGTTCAAAAGATAATTCAAAGAACCATACGCATCTGGGCAATAAAGAATACCAAATTGAATTTCACAAGTAGAAGCAAACAGGTCTATCTATCCTTGGGCAATAACCAGTTACATTTTGGATGCAGTTTATTTGCATTTCTAAGGAGAAGAACCATGATTATTGGTATTCTAAAGCTCACAACATGGCAAATTACCTCAAAGACAATGACAAAAAGATAATTCTGAAAAGTGCACTAGCAAGACAATCTTCTTTTTTTATCCATTTCAAAGTTTTTTACAATTTTTTTCTAAAAAAAAAATCTATCAAGTGAAAAACAAATTCATCAAGAAAAGGCAAAGACAAGCCACAGGCTGGAATTAAATAATTGCAAAAGACATATCGGATAAAAGACTGTCGTCCAAAATATACAAATAACTCTTAAAACTCAACAAAGAACTCAAACAACCTGATTTTTCAAATGGCCAAATACCTTAACAGGCACCTCATCGAAGATTTACAGGTGGTAAATAAGCATATGAAAAAATGCTCCACATCATATGTTATCAGGAAAATGCAAATTAAAACAATATAAGTTACTACTATACAGCTATTAAAGTGGCCAAAATCCAGAACACTGGCAACATCAAACGCTGACAAGGATGTGGAGCAACAGAAACTCTCATTCAGTGATGGTGGAAATGCAAAATGGTACAACCATTTTGGAAGACAGTTTGGTGGTTTCTTACAAAACTAAACATACTCTTGTCATACAATTCAGCAATTATGCTTCTTGGTATTTACCCAAAGGAATTGAAAACCTATGTTCACACAAAAACCTGCACATGGATGTTTATAGCAGCTTTATTCATAGTTGTCAAAACTTGGAAATAGACAAGATGTCCTTCAATAAAGTGAATGGAGGAATAAACTGTACTACATGCAGACAACGGAATATTATTCAGTACTAAAGAGAAATGAGTTTTCAAGCCATGAAAAGATATGGATGAAACTTAAATGCATATTACTCATGAAAGAAGCCAGTGGTAAAAAACTACACACTGTATGATTCCAACTATATTACATGCTGGAAAAGGTAAAACTATGGACTTGTTTTATCATTATACATTCTTCCAAACACATAGCCTGTACAACAGTGAACCCTAAATAAACTACGGACTTTGAGTGAAGGTGTGTAAATGTGGGTTCATCAAGTAGTACAAATGTACCACTCTGATGGGGGATGTGGATAATGTGGGAAGCTTCTATACCTGTGTGGGGACAGGGACTATATTGGAAATCTCTGTACTTTGCACTCAGTTTTGCCATGAACCCAAAACTGCTCTAGAAAAAGTATATTAAAAATAAAAATCCAGACTTAGGTAAGAAAAGACCTTATTTAAAGACTATTGCAATAAGGGGAGAAGGACTATTGAATAAGGAGGGAGAACTGTTGCAATAGGAAGAGTGCTCTGATTATGAGATCTGCACGAATCCCAAAGGTCTGGCAGAAAGGGGCTTTTCTTTTCTAAGGAGGAGTAAATAACACTAGAAAGAACCAGTTGTGGAGACACGGGATCGATGCATGGCCTGATTCAATAGTTGATCAGGGAATGAGTTTTCCTAAAGTAAGCTGATTCTCAGGAAAGGCAATTAAGCAGGGGTTGTTTCATGTTCCAATGCTCAAAGGTAGGCCAAAGGTCAGGGTCTGGGGGAAGGAGAGAACCCTGACCAAAATTTGGTCAAGTCAAATTAATGGGCATTTTCTCAGTTTGGTCAATAGGGAAAAATATTTTAGATAATCATTTGTGAGATGAAGAATGAAAATTTGGAGGTTCTGTACATGACCTTGTCCTGGGTAAACAAGGGGTTCATCTCTGAGTCTTATCTAAGTCATTGTGATAGTGTGAAACACAATCATCCTCTGCCTAATGACATTTTGGTGATGAACCGCATATTTAATGGTGGTACCATAAGACTGTAATAAAGCAAAAATTTCCTGTTGCCTAGTGATATCATAGCTGTCATAAAATGATACCACAACACACTCCTCACATATTTGTGGTGATACTGGTGTAAACAAATCTGTGCTGCCAGTCATGTAAAAGTCTAGTGCATACAATTATGTACAGTACATAATAATGAGTGACTATGTTACTGGTTTATGTATTTACTAGAGTATACTTTTTATTGTTATTTTAGAGTATACTCCTTCTACTTAAGGTTTTTAGAAAGTTAAATGTAAAACAGCCTCAAGCAGATCCTTCAGGAGGTATTACAGAAGAAGGCACTGTTATCATAGGAAATGACAGCTCCATACATGTTATTATACCAAAAGACCTTCCAGTGAGACAAGGTATGGAGGTGGAAGACGGTGATATTGGTGATCCTGACCCTGCATAGGCCTAGGATAGTGTGTATGTTTATGTCTTAGCTTCTAACAAAAAATGTTAAAAAGTTTTCTAAAAATTAAAAATTTTTAAAAAGCTTATAGAATACAAATATAAAGAAAAATTTCTGTACAGCTGTACAATGTATTTGTGTTTTAAGCTAAGTGTTATAACAAAGGAAACGAACAGTTTTTTAAAAACTTAAAAGTTTATAAAGTAAAAATGTTTCAGAAAGCTAAGGTTAATTTATTATTTAAAAAAGAAAATTTTTAAAAATAAATTTAGTGTAGCCTCAGTAGACAGTGTTTATAAAGTCCACAGTAGTGTACAGTAATGTCCTAGGTCTTCACATTCACTCACCACTCCCTCACTGACTCACTCAGAATAACTTCCAGTCCTGCAAGCTTCATTTATAGTAAATGCCCTAGACAAGTGTACCATTTTGTATCTTTGACAGCATATTTTTACTGTACCTTTTCTATGTTTAGATATATTTAGATACACAAATACTTATCATCGTGTTAAAGTTGCCTGCAGAATTCAGTATAGTAACATGCTATACAGGTTTGTAGCCTAGGCGCGATAGTCTATACCATAGAACCTAGCTGTGAAGTAGGCTGTATCACTGAGGTTTGTGTGAGTACACTCTATGATGTTTGCACAATGAAGAATCACCTAACAACACATTTCTCAGAATGTATCTCCATCCTTAAGGAACACATGACTGTATATATTTGGTCTTTGTCCAGCTTCCTGACATATAGAACCTAAAACTCTTGGAATCTTCAGTGTCATAAGAGTATGTTGTGTATGTTAATGAGATCATTGGTGGCTGACGCTTCCCAGATAGCCTCAGAACGGAGGTTGGTCACTAGGTAGACCAAGGTATGATTAGAGGGTTGGGAGTTTCAGTGCATGCTCCCCCAAACTTAGGATGGAAGGACCAGGTAGAGGGGCTGAAGCTTAAGTTGATAATAGCATAGATTTCTCAGTGTGGTCTTTGGATAACTAAGCAGCCCAAAATCTAAAACACATTAGACTCTGAACACGATGCTGGTATGATGCTAAATAGATGAGAAATATCACTGTTTCCATTATTCACTGATGCCTCTATAGCCAAAATATCTTTCTTATACCTGGCTTTTCTGGATTTTTTAAAATTAACTACAGAGATCATCTTTGCCCATTAACCCATTATCCAAGATAAATTCAGTTATGGTTTGCATGTTTATCCCCTTCAAAACTCATGCTAAAATTTAGTTGCCATTGTAATAGTATTAAAAAGTGAGACCTTTAAGAGGTGTTTAGGTCATAAAGGCTCCACCCTTACAAATGGACTAATGTCATCATCGTGGAAATGAGTTCATTATTACAGGAGTAGGTTCATCCTCCACTTGCTCTTTCTCAGCCACTTTGCCCTTTGGCCATGTAATGCCTTCTGCCACGTTATGACACAGTAAGTAGGCCCTCACCAGATGCCAGCACCTTGATATTGGACTTCCCAGCCTCCAGAACTGTGAACCAATACATTTCTGTTCTTTATTAATTACCCAGTCTGCAGTATTCTGTTAGAGCAGCACAAAACAGACTAAGACAGAAAATTGGTGCAGGAGAAGTGGGCTGTTGCTTTAACAAATACCTGAAAATGTAGAAGCAACTTTGGAACTAGGTAATGGGCAGAGGCTGGGAGAATTTGGAGGAGCAGGCAAGAAAAAGCCTATTTTGTCATAAATAGAGCTTTAAGTATCATTCTAGTGAGGGCTCAGAAGAAAACAGGCAATGTAGGGAAAGTCTGAAACTTCTTAGACATTACTAAGTCATTGTGCCAGGAAACTGGCAGAAGTATGAACAGTAAAGGCAGTTCTGATAAGGTCTCACACGAAAATGAGGAACAGAAACAAGGTATTGGAAACTAGAACAGGCCATTCTTGTTAAAAAAAAAATAGCAAAGAACTTGGCGGAATTGTTCATGCCCAAGGGCTTTATGGAAAGCAGAACGTTAGAGCAATGAACTAGGATATCTGGCAGAAGAAAGTTCTGAGCAAAATACTGAAAGTGCTGCATGGCTTCTTTTAATTACATACAGTGAAATGAGAGAAGAGAGAAATTATTTAAAGATGGAATTTATAATTAAAAGGGAAACAGAATATAAATATTTGAAAAATTTGTAACCTGTCCATAAAAAGAATGTGAAGCATGCAAGGGTGTGGCCAAGCAACCTTTTGATGAGGAGATTAGTATGGCTAGAGAGAAGCCAGATGTCATTCATCAAGACAATGGGAGAATAACCTCAAAGGTATTGTGGAGATCTTCAAGGCTGCTCCTCTCATAATGGGCTTAGACCTCCAAAAGAGCAGAATGGTTTCAGGAAATAGCTGAGGGCACCCTCCACTGGCCAGGGCCACCTTGCTGTCTGCATTTCAGCACAGTGCTCCTCAGCCACCCCAGCTGTGGCCCAAGGAGACCTGTGTGCAGCTCTGAAAATAGACTAAGACAAACTTTGTTAATAATTTATTTCTTTTTTCTCTGCTTGTATGAATAAAATGCACAAACCCAAATGTCTAAAAACAGAAGAATAAAGAACCAAGTTGTGGTCATCCAGCAAATGGTGCAATGGATGATAGCCAAGGCAGCCTAAATGTGTTGTCTATGAAGAGTTTTAATAATGTAGAAATATATCAGAATATATTAATTTTAAAAAAATATAGAATTGTATAGCCAAATAAATAGGACAGATGATTAACAGACTGATTGATTTATGTATGAAAAATAACAGACACAACTCTTGCTTTATCATTAGACATTGTGCGTCCTCTCTCTTTTCTCCATAATATGTTCTGAGCATCTCCCCATTTGCACAAATAGTCCTTGAGAATACACACTCTTAAAGTTAGAGCATAAGACATATTCCTTTCTATGTTATTTTTCTATTAACCTCTGACTCTCTCATTAAGAATTATGTGGCAGAGGATGGAACATTAAATTGGCAAGCTCATGCAGCAAGGCCTCAAATAAATCTTCATTTGAGACAAAGAAGAGTTCAAACCACAAATGCCATGGTCAAAAGAGGACTAGATGAGAGATCTAATAGAGAGAAAATTGGTTACTGGAAATAGGAGGGAAACATTTATATTATAGTCTGGGGTTTGGAACAAGCCGATCTGAAGGAATTGAGACCATTTTCCCACCCCAAATGGGAACTAGAAAACTAGAGTTGTCCTTCTCCCATCCCTTCTGTTTAAGAATCAATGTTACATTAGTTCCCTGAATATCCATATTTCCCCATGCTGCTTTGGTTTTGCATAAGCTGTTCTTCTGCCTTGGATACTCTCCTCCACTTGTCCACCTGGCAGATTCCTCGTTATCATTAAGCGTCAGTTGAGATCTATCTTTTGCATGAGGCTTTTCCTGATTCCCCCAGAGACAATTAGGTTTTCATTTCCCTGGGCTTTGTAGGGACCTTTGTTACAACCATTGTTAACCCAAGCTGCGCCATTTTGTCAACCCCCCACCGTTTTGTACACCCTGGCCAGAGTGGAAACTTCCCGGCAGTGGGAAACATATTGTCGGGCAGGTCTCAGGCCCAACTGCCTGGCCATAGGAAATTCCTCCCTTATCAGCAGCTAACCACACCGCCCATCCCATTTTGCAACAATTCTGCCTCTGCCGGCTGGACCTATAACTGCCCCAGTCTGTAAGAGGAGCTCCAGCTCCTCCAGCCACATAGCTGGTGTCCCCCTTCACAAGTTTTTTCGTCCAATAAACCTGTGCTGCTTTCAACCTGCCCCCACTTGTTTCTGTCTCTTTTCTCCATCCTAGCAGCCATCATTTTATTGTAACATAACTGTTTGCATGTTGGTCTCCTCTAGCAGACAGTAAATGCCTCAAAAATAAGGTTTTCATCTCTTTATCTCCTGTACTTAGCATATTGTAGATGCTGACTCATTAATGAGTAAACCAATGGCCAAATAAATGAAACTGTGTAATGAGATGAAGTAGAATTCATTTGCTTACTTAGGACCAAAAAGAAAGTCATGGGGCCACAGCAGTTTGAACTGCCTAATTCCTAAAAATTACCAATATTCTCATTTTATAAATAAAGAAATTGGAATTCTAGAAAAATTAGGGAACTTACTCCAGAAAGTAAATTTCAAAAAATAAATACAAATAATTCTTCATTATATGAAAAGGTAAATGCAAATTAAAACCATTTTTTTAATCTATTAGACCTGCAGAAATAAAGTTTTTATAGTAAGTTTTTTGGTATGGTATAGTAGGCACTTTTATTTATTGTTGGTAGAAGTGTACATTGCAATCACCACCAATTTGACACTATAGTGGAAATTCGTATCAAGGTTACAAAGATATGTAACACTTGGACCAGAAAATCGACTTTTAGAAATTTATCCTACAAAAACTCCTACACTTGTTTCAAAGGGTATATGAATACGAATATTCATTCCTTCATAGTTTATAGTAGCAAAAGATTGGAGAAATCTCTGTCATCTACCATCAGGCTAAATTATAATATATTATAATTATCTAGAGCAGTGGTTCTCAAAGTATGGTCCTCAGACTAAGAGCATCAGCATCTCCTGGCAATGTATCAGAAATGCAAATTCTCACACCCCACCTTAGATCTCTTCATTGGAGTCTTGAGGGTAGAGTTCAGCAATCTGTATTTTAACAAGCCCTCTAGGTAACTATGATAGATATTAAAATTTGTAAAGCACTCATCTATAAAATGAAGTACCATGCAGCTAGGAAAAAAAAAAAAAAACGAGGCAGCTGTCTATGTGCTGCTAAGGCAAGATCACCATTATACAGCACTTTGTTAGGTGAAGAAACTGCAAAAGAGTGTCTGTAACATGTTACCTTTTTGTAAAAGGAAGAAGGAAAGAAGCCATATTTTAATTGGCTTTTAAATAAATTTTTAAAACTGAAAATCTGTATGCAAGCAATTAAGAATCATTATGTATGACTGAAGTGTCTTGGCAGAAGGGTAACAAGAAATAGGAGGGAGACATGTAACTATGAACTTTATTTTATACTTTGTGATTTTTTTTTTTTTTAAGACAGAGTCTGTCTCTGTTGCCCAGGCTGGAGTGCAGTGCTGCCATTACAGCTCACTACAACCTTCACCTCCTGGGCTCAAGAGATTCTCATGTCTCAGCCTCCTGAATAGCTGGATAGCTGGGACTACAGGCGCGCACCACCATACCCAGCTGAGTTTTGTAACTTTAGTAGAGATGGGAGGTTTTGCCATGTTGGCCGGCTGGTCTCAAACTCCTGACCTCAAGTGATCCACCTGTCTCAGCCTCCCAAAGTGCTGGAATTACAGGCATGAGCCACCACACCTGGCCTTGCTTTGTGATTTTTGAACCACATAAATACATTAACTCCTTGATTGACAGATAGATTATAGATTATACAGATAGATTATAGATTATATAGATTATATGTCTATCTATCTCCTATCTATCTATATCTATATCTATCTATAGACAGACAGACAGATTTGTTTTAATCATGTATATCTCCAAAGTGTAGTGAAAGAGAATTACTGACTGAGCTAACTGCTTCCTACTGCATTTTTCTTATCAAGACCCTGCGGAATTATAAACAGTTCTGTTTTTGTTTTTGTTTTTTTCTTTTTTAAGAGTTACTGATGATCAGTACTAAAATCAGGTAGCTAACACACAGACAGACAGACACGCAGATGCATATGCACACACACGTGAGGAAGGACTGGCTGCCTTGTTAACAAGATAATTAATTTTCCAATTGCTTATTTCCAAATTTAAGACATTTTTTACCCAGGTGCAGGAGTTTATCCAATTGCAGAAAGGCGTGGCTATTCACAAATTGTCTGTCTAAAGTGGAGCAACCAGACAGATCTAAACATAAAGGCTATTAACAATGCAATTTCAGGTCACACTGATTGATGACAATTAAATTAAGTTAAATAGCACGCCTACTGTATGGCTTGTAATCCTAGAATCTGAGCGAAGTCCAACAGTTTAGGTAGTTTCAAACATGCACAACCCACTGAGACCAAGAAATGTTTTGTGGTAGTCACACTAGATGTCTATGTGAGTATATTGCTGTTAATTTGATGTGTGAACCTGAAGAGTTACTAAAAAAATCCAATGGTCCTTTCTATAAAAAAAGAGAAACTAGCGTAACCCTCATCTTCTCACTGGAATGTGATAGGAATTAATTAGGGATTTTTTAAATTTAGTAATATTTTTAGCTCTTCAATTCCACACATTATGCAAAAAGCAAATAGCCTTGTCATAAATGTCTTATTATTTTGTCCTATTTTCAGTGTAGTGACACTCGGACAGAGTTAAATCCCAAGATCACTTCCTGCTGCCAAACTTCAAACTGGAATCCACAGCAATGACCTCACCTAAATCTCCAGAAGGACTGGAAAATTACAACTCCAGGTGGCTGTTTCTGGCGTACGTCCTCAGGAGACCTTCATAGGCCCTGTGCTGTAGCACACAAGCCCCACACTAGGTGTATTTACTGTGCTGTTTGCTTTGATCTGAATTTCCTCCGATAAGTACCTTTGAAGTCCACATATTTTTCTGAGTCTACTGCCCTGCAGATGCCCCAAATGAGCCATGAGAACTATTAAACTGTGTCTTGACCTGCTGTGGAAGCTCAAATGAACCATCAGTAATAGGATATAAGAGAACTAAGAGAGACCATAGCCAGTGATAGGTACAATTGCTATCAGGGTACTTCTTATCTATTTCAGAGACAGGCTATAAAGATTTCAGAAAATGTTTGCCAAGTGCTTTGAGTCCTGGAGAAAAAATATTAGTGGAATTACTTGAGACAAAGAAGGGAAAAGAGAGTTTCTTTTTCTTAAACTAGAAGAACAAAGGGAATAATAGAAATTCAATTCATTAAATAGTTATTGAGTGCCTGCCAAGTACTAGGCCCTGGACTCAGAACTGAGATGTGCGAATACTTACAGGACAGTGCTCTGGAAGACGAACCGGAAGAGACATTTAATAACAACAAGGTAGATTAAAATAAATTTCATGAGAGATATGATCCTGTTCTTTTAAGAATTTTTTGTTCATTTGTTTTCATTTCCAGCAGCAAGCACTGAATTTCACACAGAGGGTGTACTCATTAACACTGAAGATATGAATGAACAAATTACTGGATACAGAACACTGGGAAAAAAGCTTGTTTCTAGCCTCTTGTCTCTTAGTCTGCTTTCCTTTATGCACATTCCCCGGCTTGTGACTTTAAAACTCTACCCATCACCTAAGTGTTATATGCCTTTCAGAAGCACCATTTGTAGGGTTTAAAGTTTATTAATAGCAACCCTTCTTACCACTTGGCTGCCATCAACATAGGGGGCAGTTTGGAACCTATGCTGAAATAATACAGACTGCATGTTAGTAGTAAGAAAGAAACTGATTCGTCCTGTTTTGCTCAGGACTTTCCCCAATTTAATAGAGGAAGTCCTGCTTTCTGAGAAATTTCTTAGTGCCAGGGAAACCTGGATGGCTGGTCACCATAATTAGGGACTTCCTATGAACTTTTCTTCAAGTATTATCTCTGTATTTTAGTGTCAGAAAATTGAAAATGTTCAACTGCAACTTTCTGGAATGCAAGTTAGCAATTTCCCTTTTACAACAATTGAAGCTCTTCCCATCTCTTACTTTCCTCTAAAATATTCACACTTTTTAAAAGTTATCTGACTCCTATTGCTCTTACCCGCAAGAATCTTTACTTGTTTCAAAAAGTTTTAGAGCTAAAATATACATAGCATTAGCTAAACTAGTCCTCTTTTCACTGTTGAGGAAACTTGAGTTCCCGTGAGACAATTGGCCAAAGTCACACAGCTCTTTAGTCAGCAGAACAAGGCAAGTGCTCTAGTCTCTGAGTTTCCAGGTTAGTAATGTTCCTCTCACATTCAGCTTTTAAAAATCAGTTTATCTCCAATAAGTTAAAAATTATATTTTATGTTCCATAAGTCCAGACTTATACATGTCGTTTCCCCTTTACTGTATTTGACAATTCCTAATAAAATCTGTCACAGTACTTTGGATATCAGTTTATAATTTGATCAACAGTAGTCTAGTTTTAAGCTCAGTATTCAGCTAATGAAAAAATAACACAACCTCTTTTATTCATGATTACAAAAGTCCTTTAACTCTTCCATGAAAAAAAATGTTTAAGAATACTTTTCTATTTGATTGGTTATAAAACTCTTTTCCTCTACTTGCCAGAGCCCATTACTGCCTACTGGAGTCCATGATCTAATAATGTCAAGAGTAACTCACAGTATTTATCAGTTTAACAATGTCCTTTAATCTCTACAATAACCCTGTCAGGCAGTATAGTGGATGAGTTGTTCCCTGAAGAGTTCGGTTAAAAAAAAAAAGGAATGAAAAAAGAAAAAAAAAAACCTTTGCCTCTGAGAGTTGCACTGCAAAATCAATACAATGCACAGTGATAGAGACATGCAAAGTTGATTTATAAAAGTCAATTGCATCCCAGACATGCATAAGATAGGTTTGAAGATATTTGCCAATACCTCAGTCATTATAATGACCTTTATAATAAAAATCACTGGACAAGTCAGAGAAGCTGATGGTAGCATTTGCCTATTCAAGGGAGAGGAATATTCCTGTAACAGAAAAGGCTACATCAGGCTACCCTTACCCTGGTGCTCCAAAATTCAATCACATAACTAATTATATTTATTTGGATCCTATTCTCACTTAATAACTTTCTGACTTTGAACTTCCAAAATTGCTTGCCTTCAAAGACAGTATGGCCTAGCCAAATAATAGCACTGTCCATGCTCAGTGACTTTCACATTTGTCATTCTAAACTAATAAACGTTTATGCTGATTTACAGGTCAATCTTTACAAATTTGGTTACAAGCCTTGCCTTGAAAGAAGATGCCACTCTGAGAATATAGAGTCACCATAGGTTATGGCAAATGCCTCATGGTAACACCTCCTCCGGAGGCTCCTTGACAGCCAGCCAGTTCACATCTCCTTGTGACTGTCCCTGGCTTTGTATCTTCCACAAAATGTCACCGAATAATGTTATCCTCATTTTATATATGAGAGAACTAAAACTGGAAGCTAAGTGCCTTGGCCATGGTTGCTTAGTATAATTATGATCTGGAAGTCAGATCTTTAACTCCAATTTTAGTAAATTTTCCTATCCTGATTTTGTGGCAGATACCTCGGTGTTTCATAGCATATCACTCTGGACACCTTGAATTTCAGCCTTAGCAAAAATCCACATGAGCTCAGACTACCCTCAGGTTGAGGGCATCAAGGGCATGTCATCCATCTTTCTGCTTTCTGCCAAAAGGCCTTTTCTGATGCATTGCATAGAAGCCTGCTCAGACCGAGGACAAGCATAGTTCAGAGACTGCTCTCAGAGATAGCCTTCAACCTAAGGGGAAACGATGGGGGCTGGATAAATGTCTCTGATTCCTATCCTACAGGTGGATACTTCTGCAAAGTATGCTTCTCAGAAGACGCCAGGACAATCAAGTCCTTGTTTCACTCCCTTACATTGGGTTTTCCTCCATCCTTGTCTAACTCTTCTCATACCCTCACTACTGCTTTCTGGGATCCTCCCTAAATACACTATAAGCACCCAAATTCATTTCTCAAGCTTTCCATTTAAGTGAACCCAAACTAAGACAGATATACCTTTACTCTGAGAGTGAACTAAGACAGACCTTTCTCTGACATCCAGGAAGCTCCTCTCTCACTGCTGTCCCATGAAGACCTACAGAAAGCACATCCTCGGGGCTTCACAAGAGCCACCGTTTGGGCCAGGCTTTAAGGCACATGTGATGACTCAGTAAATCATATCCAGGGAAGAACTCTAGATCACAAACCCAGAAGGGTCCTAGAAGCTGACAGGGATATTACATTCTCTCTATGTCTGGAAGAACACAACAGACTCTCCATCTTGTGAGTTTCTACAACTACCAACAGTCAGAAAGCTCCAATTATCTATTGATACATAATACACTACTCAAAGCAATGGCTTAAAATGATGCCAACATTTATTTTGCTCACTGCATTATAGTTTTATGAATGCTGTCTTAGCCCAGTTTTGAGGCTCAGGCTAGAGGCTGGTCAGTTGCCCTTCTTGAAAAGCCAATTATGTCCATTCTTCAAGCATCTCCCTTATTAGGCTCCCTCATTCTGGGCCACTGCACACCCATCCTAATCACCTCAGGACCACATACCAGAAAACTGAGGACAGTCTTTATGCCTCAGAGTCTCCTGATTCCTCAATTCAATCAGCCCACTGATTCCTAATATTCAACTAGCCAATCCAAAGCCTACTTGCCTTATCTCACCTTTTTTTCTCCCACAGAAACCCCAGGGTGCAATAAAAGCACTTTCCCAGAGTTTCCCTCTCTCCCTGTGCACAACCAACCGCACTGCTTCTGCCGCTGAGTGGCCCTGCATGGCATACTGTGTTCTCAGGGAAAAATGAATGTAACAAAATTGTAAAACTCTTTCCAGCTTCTCTTCCTTGATCTCTTTCTGGCCTCACCATACTTCACCTAAGGTAAAATGGTTAAAACACAGAACAATCCTGCAGTTTCTGCAGGGTTTGATGGTGCCATCTCGTCTCTGCTCCATATGGCCCCAGCTGGAGTGGCTCAAAGGCTGGATAATAGAACCATTTAAAGGTTCGCTTACTCATTCACATGTCAGGCAGTTGATGCTGGCTCTCAGCTGAGACCTTAGCTGGAGATGTGGCTGGAAATACCTACCCGTGATCTTGCCATGTGACTGCTAAATTTGAGAGAATTAAATGCCTTAGGCAAAGTCACTCAGTAAAAATAATTCTGGACATGAACACAGGCTGGGTTCCAAAGGAGAGTGTTCTAAAAGAAAGTCAGATGAAAGCTATTTCACCTTCTCTAACCTAGCCTCACAAATCATGCAGCATGCTGCATTCCACCTGCTAGACGTGAGTCCCTAAGGCAGGCCTCTATTTTGAGAGGAACGTCAAAGAATTTGTGGACAGAGTATTTATCCTTGGAGGAATCTGCCATTATTGACCTTGAAATATCATCTTGTCTTAAGGATCTGATCCTTGGATTCCCTAAGATCTTGGAAACTGGTCCCTAGATTTCCTAAACTACAAGAACTCAGAGACTTGTGAAGGTCTTTAAAAAGCATGGAGTTCGGCTGGGTGCGATGGCTCACGCCTGTAATCCCAGCACTTTGGGAGGCCAAGGCGGGAGGATCACGAGGTCAGGAGATTGAGACCATCCTGGCTAACACTGTGAAACCCCGTTTGTACTAAAAACACAAAAAATTAGCCGGGCATGGTGGCAGGCACCTGTAGTCCCAGCTAGGTGGGAGGCTGAGGCAAGAGAATGGGGTGAAGCCGGCAGGCGGAGCTTGCAGTAAGCTGAGATTGCGCCACTGCACTCCAGCCTGGGCGACAGAACGAGACTCCGTCTCAAAAAAAAAAAAAAAAAAAAAAAGCATGGAGTTCATCTTTCCATCAGTCTACTTGGCAAATGGTTACCTAGATAAGGTTTAAATGCATTATATGGCAACAAGATAGGTCAGTACTTCTCACACTGCCCATTTTACTGTGAACAACTCTGCTAGAATATTCTTCCTTATCAAAGTCTATCTTTCCTCAAAAGTTCCAAGTCTTTGTCTTATTAGTAGCTATAGAATTACACAAAATAAATCCAATCTCTGTTCCACTTGATAGATTTTAAATAGAAATTATCATATCTACCTAAATCTTCTCTTTTTTAAATTTAATAACTCCAGTTTCCTTAGCCATTTTTTACAAAATGGGGTCTTAAAAGATTTTTCCTCAACTTTTTTTAAATTTTATTATGTTATTATTGTTATTATTTTTTGAGATGTAGTTTCTCTCTTGTCACCCAGGCTGGAGTGCAATTGCACAATCTGGGCTCACTGCAACCTCCACCTCTCGAGTTCAAGAGATTCTCCTGTCTCAGCCTCCTGAGTAGCTGGGATTACAGGTGCCCGCCACCACACTCAGCTAATTTTTGTACCTTTAGTAGAGATGGGGTTTCATCATGTTGGCCAGGTCGGTCTTGAACTCCTGACTTCAGGTGATCCACCCCCCTTGGTCTCCCAAAGTGCTGAGATTTCAGGCATGAGCCACCACGCCCAGCCAACTTTATTTTTTAAACTGAATATGATAATTTAAATTTATCCTAATTCAATTTTATGTTTGATACTCTCTGTGTGTTTTCTTTCATCTAAATATTTGATATACATATCTTTCTGTCAAGTCATTAATTAAAATGCTAGAGAAACTCTTAAGGTAAGCCACCAAGTGAAAATTGATTCATTCATCAATTCTCTACCAGCTATGCTTAAGTGCAAGCATATTGAGAGGTGGTTTGTTTACATCTTTTAATATAAAATACACTATGGCTTCCAATAGTTGCTTGACCTGACAGCTTATTTACTCTGCTTTTTCAAAAGGGAATATATTTTATGACTCTATTTAACAAATATTTAATGAATGCCCAATGTGTGCTAGTGGCTGTTCTAAGCACTTGGACACAACAAAATAGTCAAGGATTTTGCCTTCTGTGGGACTTATTGGAAGAAGTGATCATTTTAATTAATACCTTAATAAAACAATCTGTCTTGTAAATATCTGAAGCCAGAGAGATGCAACAGAAGAAACTACGTACCAAGACACTTGTGGACATGTTTGAAAACCAAATAGAGGAACAATGTGATTGGAGGTAATGAAGGAGAATGAATGTGGTACAAAATAACATCAGACAGGTGGATAAAGGCTACTGCTTAGGATCCCAAAGACCACTGTAAAGTGTTCAGGTTTTCTTAAAAGTGCAATTGGATGATCAGTTGCAGGGGTTAGGGAAGTCCCCAAGACCACCCTCACTTCTGACACCAACCACAAGTTCAGGGTTCCCAAAACAACCCTCAGATTCAATAATTCACTAGAAGGATGTACCAAACTCACTGAAAGCTGTTATACTAAGGTTGTATTTTATTAGAATTAAAAGATACAGATTAAAATCAACCAAGAGAAGAGACAAATGGAGAAGAATCCAGGCGAGTCCCACTCATGGACTCTCCAGTTGTCACCTTGCAGTGGAGTCAAGGGCAACACCACATTCTCTTGGCAACTATCTGTGACAATATGCATGAAGCATTGCAAATGAGGGAACTCACCTAAGCCTTGGTCTGTAATTTTTATTTGGGCTTGGGACTGTCCATGTGACTGACCTTTAGTCTCAAGCACCTCAAGTGGCCAAGCCACCTTGGGGGATTCCTAAACGCCCCATCATAAATCACATTGCGGCCGGGCGCGGTGGCTCACGCCTGTAATCCCAGCACTTTGGGAGGCCGAGGCGGGCGGATCACAAGGTCAGGAGATCGAGACCACGGTGAAACCCCGTCTCTACTAAAAATACAAAAAAATAGCCGGGCGCGGTTGTGGGCGCCTGTAGTCCCAGCTACTCGGGAGGCTGAGGCAGGAGAATGGCGTGAACCCGGGAGGCGGAGCTTGCAGTGAGCCGAGATGGCGCCACTGCACTCCAGCCTGGGCGACAGAGCGAGACTCCGTCTCAAAAAAAAATAAATAAATAAATCACATTGCTAGACCAGGGGAAGAAGCAGGATGGAGAAGATAAATATAGAAAAGTTGTTAGGGAAAACAAAACAGGCAATTCAGGACAAGGTTGGCTTGCAGTAGACCAAATGCTCACTGTTTTCTAGGAGCAGCTAAATCACTTGTTTATCAATCGGCTCTTTGCAGACAAAGTTAGCTGTCTTCAGAATCCATATTTTTCCTTTTTATGGAAAAGTAGGACATTTCTCTTTGTTTCATTATTTTTGAAAATGTACAAGTTTTCTTAATTATGCAATGACTTGAGCAAAATTTCCACAATTGCAAAGTGAAGAGTAAAATAATCTTTGAGCACCTAATGTTTATCAGACACTACTAGCCACATTTGTACATGCCATTTCATCTAGTTTCAAGCAGATTGCTTTTCCAAATGTGCTGGAATATAATTCCACTAAATCTGAAGTCCTGAGTTTATCTAAAAGACCATGTCTGGGGATCAAAATAAATATCTCAGGTAGTAATTTCAGTGTATACAGACACTAATTAATTTCATGTATTCAACAAATATCTATAAGTTGCCTATTATGTGCATGCAAGGTGCTCTGTATTCACCAGTGAAGGTGGCAGGCACTGGTGCCCATCACCTGGAGTGTACTTCCCATTACTGTATGATGTAATAAGAAACTCACAAACTTTAGCACCAAAACGACCGGGATTTGAATGAGGGCTCAACTACTTAGTACCTGTGTGGCGATGAGAAAACTACTAAACTTCTCTGGAACATAATTTTTGAATCTGCAAATGGGACTAATACCACTTACCTCCGAGGGCTGTTGTGAGGTGTGAGAGAATTCATGTAAAGTGCCTGACCAGTGGTAGAGTGTTAGTTCCTTTCTGAGCCTTATGTGATTTGACCTAAAAACTCTAGATCTGTCCTCAATCCTCTTCTCTTTTTTAAGCCAAGAGTGCAAAATTCTAAACATGATACTTAAAATAATTAGATTGCATGTTTCCTAAAATAGAGGAAATCTACTTTTATAGTCTTTTGGAAGATTCCAGACCCACAGCCCTAGTCTGATTTTCCTTCATGACTTTTGGACATTTATGTGGTGGTGGTAACCAGCCTCCATGATGGCCCTCAACAATCCCCATCTCCTGACATTCACATCTTTTGTCATATAATAAATGTGCCTGATCTGTGTAACCAGAGAATGCTGTGAAAATAACTGTGTGACTTCCTACATTAGGTCATGAACATTGTGGGTTTTACTTTGCTCCCTCCTGGATCACTTGCTCTGGGGTTAGGCAGCTGCTATGTTATAAGAACACTCTATCAGCCCTATGGAAAGTCCTCATGGCAAGGACTGAGGCCTCCTTTCCAAAACCAGCACTAACCTGTCATCCACACAGAAGCAGATCCGTTAGTCCCAGAACGTCCTTCAGCCCAGCAGACACCCTGACAGCAACCTCATGAGAGACCGAGTCAGAACCACCCAGCTAAGTCACTTCCTGTGTGAGATGAGAAATGTTTCTTGTTTTAAGCTAAGTTTCAGGGTAACTGTTTGTTATTCATCAATAGATATCTAGTACATATGTAACAGCCCAGGTGAAAAGCCAAAAACGGAAAAAAGCCAAGTGTTCTTCACAGGCTGAAACATGTGATGCAAAGACATGTCTCCTGTTTTCCAACACAGTTCAGGAGTCTATTTCACAGATGTTTGTTGCTGTTGTTATTTTTTCTTTTTGGCTTTGGTTTATATGTTACTGACACAAAAGTGGTGGCATAATAAAAGGGGACATACCGATCATGAAAAACTAGGACCTTCCTGGCTAACACAGTGAAACCCCATCTCTACTAAAAAAAAAAATACAAAAAACTAGCCGGGCGAGGTGGCTGGCGCCTGTAGTCCCAGCTACTTGGGAGGCTGAGGCAGGAGAATGGCGTAAACCCAGGAGGCGGAGCTTGCAGTGAGCTGAGATCTGGCCACTGCACTCCAGCCTGGGCGACAGAGCAAGACTCCGTCTCAAAAAAAAAAAAAAAACTAGGACCTAAAAATGTTAGAAGTGTTTCCAAGGAACTAGCCCCAGTCTTGTAAACGTAATTTATTATCTCACCAGGAAACAGGGCAGAAATGCAGTTTTTGGTTTTAGGAAGTTCAAAAGATACAATATAGACTCTTCCTGAAGTAAAGATACAAAAGAGGCCACCAACAAACACTGCTTTCTTCCTGCAAGCAAAACTCCATGCATTCGGTAGCTGAGTCATTTCATACGCCACAATATTATCTGACAAACATACGGGAACAAAAAATTTGAAAGGCACAGACTTTATCTTCATGAAAGACAGAGATTAAAAGTTGAAATTAAAGAATCTGAAAACTGGGGTGGAAGAGTGAAATAAACACAATTTTCCATAAACATATATCTCTTTAGCTAAATTTAGCTTTGCATTAAATTCTAAGAGATTAAAGTCATAATTCTCAAGTTCTTCCGTTATTCTCTTCTTTTTTTGTACTTTATTTTCAAGCCCTCTGCATATTCCATCTCCCTACATATCCATACACACCTTACACGTGCACACACCCTTTTCCTTCTGTGCAATACCTGTAAATTTCCGTATCTCAACAAAGAAAGGGGGAAAATCCAAATTCTTTGGGCAAAGTCAGCATGTCAGTCAGCAAAAGCAAGTCTAAAGTTAAATTTAAGCAAAAATCTGTATCCCCCAATACAAACACTGTAAATGGATCTTATTTTAGTTCTCACAAGAGAACATGCATCCCTTTGGTTCTTTTTAAACTGGTTTCCATGTTTACAGAATGAGGCTGTTTAGTTCTGCACATCCCAAGAGACTTAGCTAATCCTGTACCTGCTGTTCACACAGCCACATTCCCATCACTGTGTCAAAGCCCAGAGCCACCCTGGAGAATTCTCCTATAGGCCCTCCAAAAGTTGCAGCCGGCGCAGCTTATCTTAGAGCCTCACTTACAGAGAAGGTATTCCGAAGTTGCTACAAAGTGCTCATTAATTTCTATGACAACTACGGCCCACAATTTAGTTTGGAAAACTTCCTTTCAGTATAAGAAATAAATAGAATAGAAACTTTCACCAGCAAAGATTTTCATTCTTACTTATAGACACCAAGCCTAAATTCAGTTCTACCACTGCCAACTTTTTTAAATATTCAATTCTATTTCTTAACCTCAGCTGCCATCCCAAACCCAAATTATTCTAACAAAGTAGTCTATTTGTTATTTCCCCTGTTTACCTAAAGGTAATATTCAGATTAAACTATTTAGGACATGGGGATTTAAATTTTACACATTAACCTTTCAGGATCTTTTTTAAAGCTTCATAGTAACAGTTCAAAGTCTTAATCTCCTTGTAATCATCGGCTCATTCACTGAAATTTCTTATTTAAATCCTTATTCCCAAATTATTGTTATTGATCTACAAACAAACAGATTGGACTGAGATGAAATGCAAAAAAAGAGCGTAAGATTATATTAGGGCAATTCAAACCTCAAGTCCAAATATATAAGGGGCAAACAGACTTAGCATGGTGGCTGGGACTACTATGAAAAATGTTTTACTGCTTCATCCTTCTATTTAGATATTTGAAATATTAAAACATTTGGGTGGAGAGAAAGAGGTAAAGTATGATTCTGTTTAGAATCTGCAGGTCTTCCATTGCTGGAGAAAGAAGCAAAGTGTCAGGTATTACTGGAGCTACTCAAATATTTTATCTTCAATTCGGGTTTTATTTATTAAGAGTTTTTAATCAATTTTACTTTTTATACCCTTTTACAACAAACCATAAGATAGCTCCATTTCAAAGTTATTTGTTTCCACTGCCACCCTGTGCCATAGACTTTCAGTGATTGGATACATGCCTCATCCAGCCTATACGAAGAAAAAAACGTCCCTCATATATCACTGTTTTCTAAGAAGCACATGTTTAGGTCTTTCTAAATCAGTATAAAATGCAGTTGAAGGAAATTATCTTTTTATACTTTTTATGAAGTCTTGTCACACTAAAACCTAAAATCTGAGCAATATTAAAATAGAGGACACTGTGATAAAGAATCACTGAAGTCTCTGGACATTCTACTATAAATGTGGTTCTCTTTCAAGATGAGCTTTCACTTAAAAAAAAAAAAATTCAAAAGAGATCTAACAAAGGAAGACCTGCAGAATCTAAAGCAGAATCACAGAGAACTGGGCCATATTAATAGCAATGCAGTGTAATTGAGTGCATCTAAAAGATACTATTGTTTGCATTTTCCCTAGTTTGTTAAAATAACTCTACGTGAATGGAACGGCCATTCTTAGAGCTCCACAACATTCATGCCACTTCAGCGCAGGAGCAATCAAATATGTCAAAACAATATTAAAAGAATTCTCCAGTATCTGACCTGGGTTTCAGATGCTAGAATGGCCAATTCCACACTGGAGCCTCCGTCAGGTTCTAGCAGTGAGAGTCCAATTCTGCCACCAGTAACTAAAAAATGGCCACCAAATCTCCCCAAGCAGTGCTTCTCAAACTGTACTATATATCAAATGGACCTGGAGGACTTGAAACACAAGTATTTCTTGGTCCCACCTTCTGAGTTTTTCATTCAGTAAGTCTGAGGTGAGATTTGAGAACATATTTCCAGGTAATACTGATGCTATTAGTCTGGGGACCAATGGAAGTGGCAGGGGAGCAGCAAATTCTACATAGCTTTAGAAGGTACACTGTATAGACCAGTAGTTCCCAACTTTGGTTGCATACCAGAAACACCTGGGGAGCTTTTGAAACTCTCAGCACTCGGGTCCCCAACCCAGGCCGCACAAATCCTAATTTGGGGAGGGTCAGCCCATATATCAATAGCTTTTAAAGGTACCTTAGTCCTTAGGTGATTCCAACATACAGCCAAAATTGAAAACAAGCAAAGACCCTATAGCAATGGTTCTTAACCTTGACTATTTCCCTAGAATCACTAGGGAAGTACCAGTGAAAATTTTTAAAATCCTAATGCCAGGTTTCCACTCCCAAACATTCCAGGAAGAAAAATTTTAAAAGTTCTTGACTGATTCTAATGTGCACCAAAATTTGGAAACCACTGGATCTTATCTAACTTAATTTTTTTTTCTTTTTTTTTTTTTAAATTTTGAGATGGAGTCTTGCTCTGTCACCCAGGCTGGAGTGCAGTGGTGTAATCTTGCCTCACTGCAACCTCCACCTCCAGAGTTCAAGTGATTCTCCTGCCTCAGCCTCTCAAGTAGCTGGCATTACAGGCACTCGCCACCACACCCAGCTAATTTTTGTATTCTTGGTAGAGACGGGGTTTTGCCATGTTGGCCAGGCTGGTCTTGAACTCCTGACCTCAAGTGATCCACTCACCTCGGCCTCCCAGAGTGCTAGGATTACAGTTGTGAGCTACATTGCCCGGCCTAACTTAAATTTTCACATTATATATTTTTAAAAGCAATTTATCTGAAGTCATAAAGTTATCAAAATCAAGTTAAAGTTATTGATTTTTTTTTCAAATTCAAACATTTTAAAAATTTTTAATCAAGCATTACAAATAAATAGAAAATAGGAAAAAATATGTATTATCCTAGTTGCATTTTTAAAGTCAAGTTATAATTGTGGTTTTCTTTTAGGTATAATTTACATAGGCATAATTTTCTTTTAGGTGTAATTCATCTTTTTAAATGTACAGTTCTATGAGTTTTGACAAATACAGACAACACTAAAACCAAGGTATAAGAGAGTTTCGGCCGGGCGCGGTGGCTCAACCCTGTAATCCCAGCACTTTGGGAGGCCGAGGCGGGTGGATCACGAGGTCAGGAGATCGAGACCATCCTGGCTAACATGGTGAAACCCCGTCTCTACTAAAAAAATACAAAAAACTAGCCGGGCGTGGTGGCGGGCGCCTGTAGTCCGAGCTACTCGGAGGCTGAGGCAGGAGAATGGCGTAAACCCGGGAGGCGGAGCTTGCAGTGAGCCGAGATCGCGCCACTGCACTCCAGCCTGGATGACACAGCGAGACTCCGTCTCAAAAAAAAAAAAAAAAAAAAAAAAAAAAAAGAGAGTTTCAGCTGGGCATGGTGGCTCATGTGTCTAATCCCAGCACTTTGGGAAGTGAAGCAGATGGATTGCTTGACCTCAGGGAGTTCAAGACCAGCCTGGGCAACATCGTGAAACCTGATCTCTACAATAAATAGAAAAATTAGCCTGACATAATGGCATGTGCCCATGGTCCCAGCTGCTTGGGTGGCTGAGGTGGGAGGATTGCTTGCCCCAAGAGGTCAAGGCTGCTGTGAGCTGTGAGCGTGCCACTGCACTCCAGCCTGGGTGACAGAGCAAGACCTTGTCTCAAAAAAAAAAAAAAAAATGAAAAAAGAGTTTCATCACCCTAAGAAAATCCTCCTATGCCTCTTTGAAAGCAGTTTTGATCAGAATTTTCTCCAGTTTCCTCTACCCTATACCCAGTTGGTTGCACAATGTTTTTCCTTGTCCTAGCAAAGGGAGACGTATGGAACAATAGTTACAGAAGAGGATGTTGGTGTCCCTCTGAGTTGTACTGGGCAAGCTTAGCCACTCTGAGGATATAGAAATAGATTTGAATCAAAACATAAATTATTATATATGTGTCTAATATTAAAATGGAATTCGATCAAGTGTAATGAAATTTAAATCTAGAGCATTATGTTTAAAAAGATGTGACCTGATCACCTCTTGTGGATGCTAGGGAAAGTTACTACTTTGAAAACTGATGAGAAAAAGAAATAAGAATTTGTCCTCCTTTATTTTATTAACTCTGCCATTTGATAACCAAATAGTAGATGAGAGGAGTTTCTCTTTATTGAAGCACTGAAATATCATTCTGTTGCAACTCTTAATGAACTGAGGATCAATTAATGATGTTCAAAGGTGGCTAATATCACAAAATGAAAAGAATATCATGCATTATGTTCCTACAGATGGGAAAACAACACACAGTATAAAAATTTTTAATGAAACTTGAATCTGATCAAACCTCTAGGTCCAACTACCATTTCATAGGAAATACAGGGGACATAGAAACATGTTAAACTGTACCACAAGAATGCAGTCAGGGAACATGAAACTGCAGGAAACTCTAACAGAGAAATGATCCAGTTTCTTTGACAAATAAATTCTGAGAAAGAGACAGAGATGAAGGGAGAACTTACAGATTTTAAAAAGATGTAGAATAGCTATCCTAATCACTTATAGTATGTGAATCTTATTTGGTTACTAATTCAAGCAATCATCAAACTTAATCATATTTATGTGAAAACTGGAAATGTGAACACGGAGGATATCTAATAAGGAAATTTTTTAAATCTGTGTTATTTTTTCAGTATGCTGATGGACTATAGTAATATTTTTAGAAAAGGGGCTTATCTTTTAGAGGCAGGTACTATAATATTTGTGAAAAGAGTGATATTACATCAGAGTTTTGTTAAAAAATAATACTGATGTAGGGAAAGTGAGTGTGGTAGGAAAGAAACAAGTTTGGCCATAAGTGCATAATTGTTAAACCTGGATCATGGGCACAGGAGAATTTATTACATAGTTTTGCTTACTTTGGTTTATGCATATATGAAATTTGCCACAATAAAAATTCAGAATGAAAATAAAAGGCAAAAAAGACTTTTATCCAAATGGCAATTAAGCAGTCTCATTGTCTGGGATGCCACCCAAAGTTCTTTGTCTCGTGGCCGAGGAAATCAAGGATGCACACACTCCAAGGGTGAGGTTAGAGCAGAAGTTTAATAAGTGAGAGAGAGAGAAAGCCCTCTGCCACAGAGAGGGGTCCCAAAAAATGGTTGCCATTTCACAGTGAAATACAAGGGTTTTTATAAACAAGCTAGTGGGAAGGGGGTATCTCATCTACATAAGGCACAAAAAGCCACTTAGAACTAGCTGTGTCATTTGCAAAGGGCAAGAGTCTCTGGCAGCCCCCACCCCAACCTTTTATTGCACAGGCAGGTCCTTGGCCTAAGTAACTCCATGTTGCTTATCTTTTTTACTGCACATGTGTTAAGGGGGCAGAATCCTCCATGGTGGACATGCCTGGCCCAAAGTAGTTCCTCTTACAGGTGTAGCTGCAGGCACCCCCACCTCATGCAAGCTTCCTTATCTGAGAATGTCCAAAAAGGAAAGGAATGTGCTCACTAGGGCTCACTGTGCTTATTGGAGCCCACCAAATGGATGCAAAGATTGCTGATTACACAGGAGGGTCCCTCTCTGTGTTGGAACTTGCTCCTTATCTATGTTTGCAGCTCCATCTTCCAGGCTGCTCTTTGTTAGAGAAGGAATTCTACTGAGGACTTTTTGCCCTAACTATCTGCCTGGCTGGTTTCTTTCTTCCTTCTCTCTCAGCAATAACGGGATTATTAAAAGGAGCCCAAAATTGGCTGAGGGGACATCAATCAGTAATGGATAAACAAAATGTGCATATCCTCTCTGCCTACAGTGGTCTAAACTATATGGTTTTACAACCTAGAATAGCACTGTGCATGAGCCTCTATCCAAAGGCTGAAATGTGAAGATTCTAGACAGAGCTGCCTGTTCAATAAAACAGTTGCCAACTGTACTCAACACAGTATCCATCAGACATTTTTCTCACTGAATGGTGAAAAAAGAGTGCAAGAACTCTGAAATATAGAAGGTCTAAAGTCTTCCAACATCCTACATTTAAAGGTAAATAATATGGTGCTGATTTATAATCTTTTTTTTTGTAACACTGTGATATGGTTTGGCAGTGTCCCCACCCAAATCTCATCTTGAATTTCCAAGCACTGTGGGAGAGACCTGGTGGGAGGTAATCGAATCATGGGGGCAAGTCTTTCCTGGCTGTTCTCATGATAGGGAGTAAGTCTCACAAGATCTGATGGTTTTAAAAAGAGGAATTCCCCTATACAAGCTCTCTCTCTTTGCCTGCTGCCATCCATGTGAGACATGACTTGCTCTTCCTTGCCTTCCACCATGATTGTGAGGCTTTCCCAGACACGTGTAACTGTGAGTCCAGTCAAACCTCTCTCTTTTGTAAATTGTCCAGTCTCAGGTGTATCTTTATCAGCAGCATTAAAATGGACTAATAAACACTAAAAGTAGATCTATTTTAAATCCTGTTTCCTTAAATTTCTGGGCAATCCTGGATTAATCAAATAAACTGAAAAACTCTAGTACATTACCTGAATATCTAAATGCCCTAAACAGTGACACAATAAGAGATCCTTTAGTGAGAAGTTATTTGGGGGGATTTCAGAGAGCATTAAAAGAGACATGTTTTAGTATGAGGGTGGGGTTCTCAGAACCTCTCAAGAAACAGAAGGTAGCATCAGACATGTTAATGCACAAGGCTCTCAGAAAATAATATGGTTAAGAAATATGTTTCCATTTTGCATGTTCTTGGGGATTATCTGTTCTCTAAATGTCATTAACAAGGACAATAAGAAGATATAAAATCAACTGTCAGGGACAAATCTAATTAAATTCATATCTAAATTAGGACATAAATAAAGGTGAAAGCTGGGCACATTGGCACACACTTGTAAGCCCAGCTACTCAGGAAGCTGAGGCAGAAGGACCACTTGAGTCCAGGAGTTCAGTGCCAAGGTAGGACATAGCAAGACCCTGTCTCTAATAAGTAAAAGGTGGAGGCCAGGCATGGTCACTCACACCTGTAATCCCAGCACTTTGGTAGGCCAAGGCAGGTGGATCACTTGAGGTCAGGAGTTCAAGACTAGCCAGGCCAATGTGGCAAAACTCTGTATCTACTAAAAATACAAAAATTAACCAGGCATGGTTGCAGACACCTGTCATTCTGGCTACTCAGGAGGCTGAGGCAGGAGAATCACTTGAATCCAGGAGGTGGAAGTTGCAATGAGCCGAGATCATGTCATTGCACTCCAGCCTGAGCGAAAGAGCAAGACTCCATCTCAAAAATAAAATAAAATAAAAGGTGGAGAGTAAGCTCCTTATATTTGATATACATAGTAATAAATACGTTTTAAATGTATTTAAAAACCGAAATTTCTTTTAAATCAAATCTTTCCATCACTACCTATTTATAAAACTGTAAGACACATTTAATATTACATCTCAACAAGAGTGCTTGCTTGTGAGTACATGGACAGGGAGTTCAACTTGAATTCTATCATGCAGTTTCCCACTTTTTACACATGAAATAAGAAGGACATTTCAATGTAATTTCCACTGTGTTGCAGAATTAAATCAATGAACATTATACCTGATTCATAAACCAACATTAATAAAGCTATTAAAGCTTATTGCTCAAATTTTAACGGTGACCATACAGATATAATTTTTTTTTTTTTTTTTTTTTTTTTGAGATGGAGTCTCTCTCTGTCGTCACCCAGGCTGGAGTGCAGTGGTACGATCTCGGCTCACTGCAACCTCCACCTCCCAGGTTCAAGAGATTCTCCTGCCTCAGCCTCCTGAGTAGCGGGGATTACAGGTGCATGCCACCAGGCCCAGCTAATTTTTTGTATTTTTAGTAGAGACAAGGTTTCACAGTGTTGGCCACATGGTCTCAATCTCTTGACCTCATGATCTACCTGCCTCAGCCTCCCAAAGTGCTGGGATTACAGGCGTGAGCCACCGTACTCGGTCATGTAGAACTGTTTCTAACTTCCTGGTCAGGTTAGAGAAGTTAGCACTTTTCAGAATATGCCACAAAAGGCATGTCAGAGACCAAGACAAGCAAGGTCTGAGATCTGAATACTTTCAAAAAAGCCTACTTGTCTCTCTGCTTCTCAAGCCCTGATTCTCAAGTTTAAGAATTGACCAGCTACTCTTTCTTCAGTTTCTGAACAACTACTCCCTCTATCATCCTTTTTCTCTGAAATAAATTACTGGTTTCACAAATTTTAATAAGGATGAATTAAGATAGATGTTAGTTTTAGAAACTAGACTGAGAATTTTCCCATATACCTTCAGATAATTAGAGGCACCCGAGAGCGTTAGAATTCACTGCTTGAGGGATTTTCTCAGCCAAAAATAAACATATGGTATAGGGGGCTGTTTCTTAGCAGGAAACAGCTGTCAGCAGGCTCATAAGGACCTGTCATCAGGGCCCCGCACAGCCAGTGAGACAACGTGTAATATTGGCTGGCTACCTTCTCCCTCGAGCAAGTGGAAGGTAACTCTTCTGCCTTTTTGCCACAACCCTATGTATTAAACAGATGCAACTTATTTCCAGAGTACTTTGCTTGTGAATTAACATTGAAAACATCGAAAGTGAAAATGCACAGGGTCAGGAGGTAGCTGGTTAAGATTCAAGCATCAACATTTATGCAAAATGGAAGCCACTTAGACAAAATCCAGGAATTAATATGTCCATGTAGGTATGTTTATTTTGTTACCTTACAGGAATATATACTACAAGTCATATGCCAGTGATATTTTTAGTATAAAATAAAAAAGACAAATCTGCTGATGTGATGGATTCTCTGAGAGTTTCAAATGTGAAGGTGGATGAGTGCGGTTGGAAATCTCCAGTGCACTCTAAATTTAAGCTTGACGCCAATAAACCTGTCACTTCCATAAATTTTAAAAGGGTGGCCTATTCCTGTGCACTGATGTATATAAACACAATACTGATATTGCTGTATGTGGGTATGGTAATAAAACTCAGCTTGTAACTGTGTCAACCCACAGTGGTCATGTAGTGGGGAGAAATTTTAAAATATTCATTTCTTGCTCCAATTAGAATTAATCAAAAAGTGTGGGTGTGCACAGTTTTGATACAACTACGGCAATATAAGTAACTGGTAAAGATGAGTTACGGTTAATCATACATATGGTGGATTTAAATTTTGTTAGTAATTTCATTGAAACTTCTCGTTTGAAAAGGAGCCTATGCCAAGCACAGTGGCTCATTCCTATAATCCCAGGACTTTGAGAGACCAACACAGGAGAATCACTTGAGGCCAGAAGTTTGAGACAAGCCTAGGCAACATAGTGAAACCCCATCTGAAAAAAAAATAAAAGTTTGATTCTCTACCACTTGCGTGAAAACCAGATTTCATGACTTTCTTCTAATAAATAGAATGTGAAAGAAGTGATGTCATGTTATTTCTGAGGCTGGGTCCTAAAAAAAAATTTAAAAATTACTCTCACCTGGCTCTTTCTATTTGGATTGCTCCACGGGGGGAAGTTGGCTGCCATGTCACAAGGACACTCAAGCAGCTGTGTGGGAAAGCCCATATGGAGAGAAACAGCCCTCGCTCCAACAAACAACTTGCCAGTCTAATAAGTGAGGCACCTGGAAAGCCTGACCAAAAGTGTATCCTTCAGCTCCAGTCAAGCTTTAGGTAACTGCAGACACAGGGAACATCTTGACTAAAACTTCATGAGACTCCAAGCCAGAAGATTCAAACTAAATTATGTCTGAATTCCTGACCCACAGAAAGAGCAAGATAATAAATATTTATTGCCATTTTAAGCCACTAAGTTTGAGGGTGACTCATTATACAGTAGCACAGCAGTGTCCAACCTTTTTGGCACTAGGGACTGGTTTAGCGAAAGACAATTTTTCCACAGATGGTGCAGGCTGGAGTTGGAGAAGTGAGGGGTAGTTTCAGGATGAAACTGTTCCACCTCAGATTACAGGAATTAGATTCTCATAAGGAGCAAGTAACCTAGATCCCTCACATGTGCAGTTCACAATAGAGTTCATGCTCCTATGAGAAGCTAACGCCACTGCTGATCTGACAGGAGGTGGAGCTCAGGTGGTAATGCTTGCTTGCTGGCCATTCACCTCCTGCTGTGTGACCCAGTTCCTAACAGGACACTACCAGGTACCAGTCTACAGCCCAGGAGTTGGGAACCCCTGCAGTAGCAGACAACTAATACAAAGTAGATATTTATTTCTTTGCTTTTAAGACCAGGGATTGCTTAAACATTGGGTACTGATGTACTTCTAACACTTACCATACTTGCAGATGTCCAATTAATCTTCATTTCGCCTTGTGAAAATGCTGAACCCAAGAGAACGCCACAATTGGCCTAAAATACTCTCTAGGAATGTTTATCTGAAGGCACAAACTGCTGTTATAATAGTAATATACAAGTAAGATAAGAAAAAGCCCCTTGCTTAGGTCCTTCAGTGGTTCTTCCATCACCTTCCCATGAAATCCAAGATTTAGTATAACATGAAAGGCCCTTCATGACCTACCTCTGCCAAAAATCTCAAGCTTTATTTTCCACCACTCTTCCTATATTATACTTCAAAAAAATAAATTATTTATCATCCTTTGTACATAAAATGAGTCAGCAACAATTGTGAAAGACTTTAAGATGAGAATAAAAATGGGATTACTGGCTGTCCTCACTAGCATGCTCTTCTAGATTGTCCTTACTTTTCACTGAGCTATTTTTCAACCCTGTAAGTTATAAAAAACTGATTTCAATGCAAATGTTCCAGGACTATATTAATGTGAATGGATTGTGTCTGGTAGAGATGCAGTTGATTATTGTCCTTTGGACCAGTATTTCCTCTATTTGTAAACCTGTCTTACCACTCCTGCATGTGGTTTTTAAAATTCTGTTTGAATCAGTTGTGGTATCTTATCAGTTTCCTCATTAATTAATAAGTTTAAAATGTTTGGCCTGGTGCGGTGGCTCACGCCTGTAATCCCTGCACTTTCGGAGGCCAAGGCGGGTGGATCACGAGGTCAGGAGATCGAGATCATCCTGGCTAACATGGTGAAACCCCGTCTCCACTAAAAATACAAAAAATTAGCCGGGCGCAGTGGTGGGCACCTGTAGTCCCAGCTACTTGGGAGGCTGAGGCAGGAGAATGGCGTGAACCCAGGAGTTGGAGCTTGCAGTGAGCTGAGATCATGCCACTGCACTCCAGCCTGGGCGACAGAGTGAGACTCCGCCACAAAAAAAAAAAAAAAAAAATTTGACATGTTCATTTTATGTTTGTATAAGAGTCATGATTTTACCTTAAAAAAGGTATTTTTAACCCATGATGATTCATTCCCCCAAACTTTTGTACATACAACAACCTATGGCTGAAATAGTTTCATCATCTTCAGTCTTCAGGATAAAATCCAAGATATTTAGCATACAATAAGATTTCCATGACTGAACCTTGCCAGATTATGTGATGCCTCCATCATGCTTACAGCCTAGGGATCTTCCATTACTAATCCTTAGGATCTCTACTAAGAAATCATCTCCTCTCCAAAGACCTCTGTAATCACCTAGCTATTTATAAGCAAAGATATGTGACCTTTGAGACAAACGGAGCAGCTTTAGGGAGACCCTTCTGTCTGGAGGGAGCCAGGCATGTTTGCAGCATGCAAGAACTTTGGGACCCAGCACAGTGGCTCACAACTGTAATCCTAACAATTTTGGAGGCCGAGGCAGGTGGATTATTTGAGGCCAGGAGTTCGAGACCAGCCTAGCCAACATGGCAAAACTACATCTCTACTAAAAATACAAAAAATAGCTGGACGTGGTGCACACTTACAGTCCCAGCCACTTCGGAGGCTGAGGCACAAGAATCGCTTGAACCCAGGAGGTGGAGGTTGCAGGGAGCCAAGCTCACACCACTGCACTCCAGCTTGGGCAACAGAGTGAGACTCTGTCAAAAAAAAAAAAAAATTTGGTGTGGCTGGAGGCACAGAGTGAAAGAGTAATGAGAGGTGATCATACCGTCCATGCCTGGCATAAAGCCAAGGGGAAGCCTTGATGTGACTTAAGTATAGGAAAAGGAATCATTTTCGCATTTTGGAAAGATCACCATAGTTGTTGAATGGAGAATGGAGGAAATAGAGAAAGGTAAATCGTAGGAGATGTGGAGACCATTTTATGAGACCATTGCAATTGTTCAGTTAAGGGATGGTGGAAACTTGAACCAGAGTGTTGACAGTAAAGACTTCTAAAAAACAATAAAGTGGATGAGTTTAAAAGATATTTGAAAGTAAACAGGATTTGGGGATGGGTTAAATAAACGGATTAAAGCAGTGTCAGATGTGTCTAGGAGGTTTCTGTTTCTTACCTGGATATGAAGATAATATATGTTCTCACTCACTGAAGGAAAGAACTTGAGAAGCAGGACTTAGTGGAGCTAATGATCATACTCTCTGAAAATACAATCTTTAAAATAAAAGAAAATTCATTTTTTAGATTAAGGACAGTTCTAAAACATAGCTGATTACATACACAAAAGCTAAATTTTCTGGGTGGGATATTTTAGCCCATTGTTGGAAAATCCATTAAAATCAAACCACTGGCTCATGAAATATCAGGCCGTGAACTTTAGAGAATGGAAAATAGCTAAGTAGGCTAAACAATACACAATGATGAGAGCTTACCCTGGCTCAGATAATAGCACCATGTGGCCTTTTTCAAATGATTTAATCCTTGTCCCTTCATCTGAAAAGAGCATCTGAATAAGTAATACATGAATAGCAGTCTCACCCCCAAATGTAAGATGAATTCAGTCTTCCTGAATTGATACTTCATCTGTGATGTTCAATTCATCCCATTATGGACCTTTTTTACTTAAACTATCCAACTGGGCTATCTACCTTAATCAAGTCACCCAAATAATTATAGAGTATCCATATCAGTTCATGTTGATTTACAGACTAAAAGTTTATTTTATGTCAGACATTCTTTCTATTTTTAATTCTAATTTCTATAGATTTAAGATTCAGGTCTCTCAAACTTTTTATAGGTAATAACATCTCGTATGATTGCTTCAAGAAAGGCTATTTGAAATCGGTATTTATGGTAAATATTATTTGAATATTTTGTATCACCATTAGACTAGTAATAACTTAAACTTAATTGTGAAAATAGTAGTCCCCAAAGTAAGAATAGAATCAAAATAGAAAAGTAATGAGAACAAAATAATGGAAAAATTAAAACAGTTGGATATGGATTATGATCCGAGGAATTCCTATAATTTGTATCTAGTTAAATATAATAGAAGGTTGGAAAAAAATGTAATATCAGATACAAATATGAGAAATAAGATGAACATTTACCCTATTGGAACTCATCATTTGGTGTGTATCAGCAGAAGCTAATTAAAGTAATTGTAAGAATTTGTGAAAACTTTGAGTGTGATAGAGATTGCAAATGATACTTATAACAGTGAATTTATTTAGGGATGAGACTGCAAAACAGCAACTCCTTTGTTAATGAAGGAATTATGATGTAGGAAAAGTGTACTAAAAAAGATAATTTTCTTTCCTGATAGCAAAAGCTTAATTCAACCTTTTTGTTTTAACTTTAGGAAGTCCTAATTGAAATTCTTTTAAATGCATCATAGATGCCTCACAGGAAGGATATTGGAGCATCACATTATTTAAAACATTCTCTAATGCCCAGTAAAAGAACCAAAGTAACAAAAGTGTTCAATAAAACTATCTATACTGATATCCAAAAGGACCCAACTTTGTACACAAACTATAAGGAGTATTTATCAGCTGTATATCAGTTAGACCAAGTGGAGTACAGATAATCAAACCAACCCATCATCTCTCAGTTTAAGGGCACCATGTAGCCTTGCAGGAAGGAAGTGGGAAAGACTCTCAGGTTCCCGCTGACACCTTCAGCCTCCCAAATCTATAATCCAACCAATGGGCAGTGTATAGGAATGCAGGAAGGCCTCCTCGCAGACAGTTTTCCTCTACAGATCAGCAGTAAAGGAAAAGTTAGAAGAGATACCAATATATGTACTTTGTCTTCAAATCTGTCTTTCTAAATACATTAAAGTGGGAAATGTGGGCTTGATGGCAGCTCAATTTTTAACTAACTGTTGCCTGTGCTGAGAATGAAACATTCCAACAACACCACCACCAACAAAAAATTAAAGGCCGGGCACAGTGGCTCACGCCTGTAATCCCAGCACTTTGGGAGGCCGGGGCAGGCAGATCGCCTGAGGTCAAGAGTTCGAGACCAGCCTGGCCAACATGGTGAAACCCTGTCTCTGCTAAAAATACAAAAATTAACCAAATGTGGTGGTGGGCACCTATAATCCCAGCTACTTGGGGAGGCTGAGGCAGGAGAATTGGTTGAACCCAGGAGACCAAGGTTGCAGTGAGCCGAGATCATGCCACTGCACTCCAGCCTGGGTGACAGAAGGAGACTCCTGCTCAAAATAAATAAATAAATAAAATAAAAAGTCCATCTTTTACCAGACATCATTTTAATGTTAAATTTTACAGAAAACATGGCTTACTAAGAGAAGGAAGATCATCTATATTCAAAACAACAATCCTCCCAAAATAGCATCACAACAGAACACACCAAAATTATCTGTCTCAATGGACAAGAGTTATGTCTGAGTTCCTTTGAGCTGCTATCATAAAAATACCTTAAACTGAGTGGCGTATAAACAACAGAATTCTATTTATTATAGTTCTGGAGGCTGGGAGGTTTAAGACCAAGGCACTGAAAGAATTGGTATCTGGCAAAGGCCAACCTCTTCACGGGTTATGCCTTGATAAGACATGAAATTTATTTCTGTCAGGGGTGAAGTTATACATAAAAGAGCTTATCTGGAAGGATTTTTGTGAGAGTTAAGTAAACTCATACATGCAAAACATCTAGAAAAGTTTAAGTCGGCCGGGCGCGGTGGCTCAAGCCTGTAATCCCAGCACTTTGGGAGGCCGAGACGGGTGGATCACGAGGTCAGGAGATCAAGACCATCCTGGCGAACACGGTGAAACCCCGTCTCTACTAAAAAATACAAAAAACTAGCCGGGCGAGATGGCGGGCGCCTGTAGTCCCAGCTACTCGGGAGGCTGAGGCAGGAGAATGGTATAAACCCGGGAGGCGGAGCTTGCAGTGAGCTGACATCCGGCCACTGCACTCCAGCCTGGGCGACAGAGCGAGACTCCGTCTCAAAAAAAAAAAAAAAAAGACAAACAAAAAGTATTTTCCTGTTTAACCACTGAAACACAATCCTTTATCAGCTGCAACATTTGAATGAGTGAATTAAGACTCCAACTGCTTTGGGAGGCCGAGATGGGCGGATCACGAGGTCAGGAGATCGAGACCATCCTGGCTAACACGGTGAAACCCCGTCTCTACTAAGAAATACAAAAAATAGCCGGGTGAGGTGGCGGGCACCTGTAGTCCCAGCTACTCAGGAGGCTGAGGCAGGAGAATGGCGTGAACCCGTGAGGCGGAGCTTGCAGTGAGCTGAGATCTGGCCACTGCACTCCAGCCTGGGCGGCAGAGCGAGACTCCGTCTCAAAAAAAAAAAAAAAGAAAAAAAGAAAAGTTTAAGTCTCATTTCTTATAAAATAATTCCCAACATAAATGTTTGGTGGTTTTCTCAGCTTGGGTCCCTTGAAAGCGAGCATAAAACAAATACTTTAGGGTTGCTGGTTTATTCGGGAAGTGACCTCATGGATGAAGAGTAAGAGACCAAGGGAATGGAACAAGAAAGGAGGAAAGGCCAACAGAGGGATGCATTATGAAGTTCACCAGTACTATTGATGATAGTACTTGACTAGGACTTTGTGAAGACCTTTATAAAATGTGTCTCAGAACTATCCACCTAAGGGACAAAAGGGGAAAGTACTGATTCATCAACACCCATCCCCCATTGGTTAAGAATGGCCCCATGAGTTTTAACCTCATATCATATGAGAGTGCTGAGATAATTCTCACATGTGTCCCAGGCCATCCAGAGGTGAGAAGTGAGAACCATGGGAGCTTTGGCTCAGGGTGAGACACAATCTGCATGTGCCTAAAGTTTGCCAAAACCCGCTGGGAATCGAGCACCACAGCAATGGCTGGAGCAAGAGATGGGACCAAGAGGATTTGTATTCAGTAGAGTATCTCATTCTTTATCTCTGTAACCCCTATGGGATGGTGTTTACTGATTTCGAGGAGGTAAACATGTGAATACGTCAAGAAATTAGTCTTGAAGAATATGATAACATCTTACTTTAATGCTACAACATTGTAGAAGGTGCCACTGGAAACGACATTCAGTTACAATTGTCAACAAGCCTTTTACTTCTTAAGAGAATTTAGGCACAGGCAACATTTAAATTTGCATCTGTAATGCTATGGGGATTCAGAAGATCTATATAGTGCTGAGATGAGGAATAAAATTTCTCACATTATCTATTTTATGGTTATATGTTATCCTGAAAAACAACCTGACCATCTAGTAGATTGATAAAGAAAGTACAATCCAAAAAAGTGCAATGAGAACCATGTTCAAAATATCACCAATCTCATTGGGTGCCTCCTCAAGTTAAACTCTATATCTAGCAATAAAAATAAGTCCCTTTCAGCAGTGATAGAAACAGTAATATCTTTTTAAAATATATTACTCCCTCCAGGCATTAGTTTCTGAATGATAACCAAATAAACCCTGACTTCAAATGTTCCAAGCCAAATAAACAGTCTCCAAAGGCTTTATCACATAGAGGTAAGGCCATATGAAAACAGTCAATGCTATGTAAACCCATATACTCTGGTAAAAATGGAAATCCGTGTTAAATTAGTCACCTTTTATTTGTTTTGGATTGCCATTCAAGGGCTGTGTTGTGCTCAGGAGTGAGAACACAGAAAAACCCATGGAACTTTTTCATGATTTCTTTATGTACTGATTCTTGGACAACAGTTGTGTGTAACGTTCTCAAGTGACGTCTGACTTAGGAACCCAAAGCTAGTTTTTGAAAAAGCACACAGCAGACTGACAAGCATGTCTTCCTAAAAACTTTTTACCATTTTAATTAACAATAAGCCAGAAGCAGGAGTCTTTTCACTTTGATCGATCATTTCTCTAATAGTGAGCAATGCACATTTTTAAACTTAGTTTATTTATATTAGCTGAATGATTGATAATAATAATTATTATTACTATTTGTTGAAATCTTACTCTATAGCCAGGCACTGGGTTACATGTTTTGATTATACACAGCACTCATTTTATTTTCAAAACAAGATTATGAAATGAATATTATTATCCCTAGGCTGGGCGCGGTGGCTCACGCCTGTAATCCCAGCACTTTGGGAGGCCGAGGCGGGCGGATCACAAGGTCAGGAGATCAAGACCATCCTGGCTAACACAGTGAAACCCCGTCTCTACTAAAAATACAAAAAATTAGCCGGGCGTGGTGGCGGGCGCCTGTACTCTCAGCTACTCAGGAGGCTGAGGCAGGAGAATGGCATGAACCTGGGAGGCGGAGCTTGCAGTGAGCCGAGATTGCACCACTGCACTCCAGTCTGGGCGACAGAGCAAGACTCCATCTCAAAAAAAAAAAAAAAAAAAAAAATTATTATCCCTATTTAAGAGATAAGGGAGCTTATCAATCTCATTAGGTGCCTCCTCAAGTTAAATTCCACATCTAGTGATAAAAATAAAACCCTTGTACTTCTAGCAGTGATCAAAATAGTAATATCTTTTTAAAAATATGTTGTTCAGACAGGAGCGGTGGCTCACACCTGTAAACCCAGCACTTTGGGAGGCTGAGGCGGGCAGATCACCTGAGGTCAGGAGTTCAAGACCAGCCTGGCCTGTTAACATGGTGAAACCCCATCTCTTGTAAAAATACAAAAATTAGCCAGGCTTGGTGGCGGACACCTGTAATCTCAGCTACTCAGGAGGCTGAGGCAGGACAATTGCTTGAATCCAAGAGGCACAGGTTACAGTGAGCCAAGACCATGTCACTGCACTTCAGCCTGGGCAACAGAGCAAGGTTCCTTCTCAAAAATATATAAAATTTAAAAATAAATATGTTGCTCATTCCAGGAGTAACTCCTAGAGGGAAGTTATCTCTAAAATAGAATTAAAACATTTGAATTACTGGCCCAATGTCACTCATGCTAGGTAAGAAGTAGCACACCTAGGATTTAAATCCAGTTCTATTCGTGTTCTAAGTTCCTGCTCTTACTAACCCCAACACTCTACTGCTTCAGTGACCTTTGATTTCACAAAGATTCTTATAGCAACCCCTTCTGAGTTTTTTAAATCATATAATACAGGTCAGTCAACATTTTATAGATCTGCCAATATTTCCCTTTGTTTTTAATTTTCAAGTCACATTCAGATCTTTATATTTCTATTAAACTGAACACAGCATTTTTATACTTCTGCCTTTTGTCTTTCCAGGGAGAGAGATGATATACTGAGATAGAGACAAATATTACAATCACTCTGTTGCTTATATATACTCAACTTTACACTATTGTATAGGCTACATTCTTCTATTTTATTGTGACTTACTTTGCCACTTTACTTCATACAAAAAGCCTCTTCACAGTTCAACTGTATAAGCTTATGTGTCTTCATAATAACCCCACCCAAAAACAATAGCATCCAATGATGCTTATCTTACATTTTCATAAAATACCCCATATTCCAGTCTACTGAGCTATCCCCTGGCTGACTGCTTTTATAAGGACACAAAGTTGCCATTACAAAATACTAAAATCTAAATTACATTTTGACTTTTATATCTATCTTGACTTTTTAATACTAACTTCCCTTTCACTGCTATCAGAAAACGTCAGCACATAATCCCTAAATCCTTGTAATTCTCAGGACTCTTCTAATATTTACTCTGTATTTGCTATTGTCTGTCTCCTTCTCTTAGATCCTCTACTATTTTTCCCTCTTTTGATTCATTCTTCTTTTCTCCTCTCATTATTTTCTTAGCTTTTATATAGAATAGAGTAACCTTTTTATACTCAAATATGACATGATTTCAGATGAGACGTCACTGCTCACTAAGTAACAAAGTATCTCTATAGTTTTCATTTTTATTTATCATTTATTCTCTGTAAGAGTTCATCTGTCACATGCACATTTGGACTGGGTTAGAGAGGCTAAGTTGGAAAATTAAATCAAATAACAGCCTGTGAATTTCCTCTTGATATAATAAAAAACATGTATTTTATTTGTAAGCCTATCTAAATATTCAAGCTTTTCACAAAATGTTAAAAGAAATACTTTATCTTCTAGTTTCTACTGTTGATTGATTTATAGTTATGATACCCCAGGAATTTTAATTACAGGTTACAACTGCACAACTCTACAACTATGTGGAAAAAATCTGGACAGACACACCAACTTTTATCCCCTTTTATCTTCTTAGTCTTCATGATGAATTGATTCAATGTGTTTTCTGATTAACTCGCCTTACAATTCAATGGCATAAAAATAAATAACCCAATTACAAAATGATCAAAAGAACTAAATAGACATTTCTCCAAAGAAGACATACAAATTAATGGCCAATGGGTATATGAAAACATGCTCAACATCACTAGTCATTAGGAAAATGCAAACCAGAACCACAGTGAGATATTACCTCACACTTGTTATGATGGCTATTACTAAAAAAATTAAAAAGATAAGACTCATTAGCAAGGATGTGAAGCAAAGGGAACCATTATATACTTTTGATGCTAATGCATGTTGGTGACATCACTATGAAAAACAGTACAGAGGTTCCTCAGATATTAAAAAGAGAACTATAATATGATCCAGCAAGCCCACTTCTGAGTGTATTTCCAAAAGAATTGAAATCAGAATTGTGAAGATATAGTTGTACTTTCATGTCCACTGCAACAATATTCACAATAGCCAAGGCATTGAAGTAAAATAAAAGTCCTTCAATAGATTAATGGATAAAAATGTAGTATATACACACAATGAAATACTATTCAGTCTTTAAAAAGATGAAAATCCTGCCATTTGTAACAATATAGGTGAACATAGAGGAGAGGCATTTTGCTAAGTGAAATAAACCAGTCACAGAAGGACAAATACTACATAATATCACCTATATAATGATTGTAAAACAATCAAACTCACAGAAGCAAAGAGTGAAATGATGGCTTCTAGAGGATGGGGGGAGAGAGAAACAGGGAGAAATTAGTCAAAGGGATGAAGTTTTGATTATATAAGATGAATAATTCCCAGAGATCTGCCATACAATAGAGCATATAGTTTAAAAGTATTGTATTATCTACTTAAAAATTGGTGAAGAGGATAGATTTTATGTTAAGTGTTATTCCAAGAAGGATAAGGAAAAAGAGGGGGAGGAGGAGAGGAAGAAAGCAGCAGGTGAAAACTTTTGGAGGTGATGAAGAGGTCTATGGCATACACTGTGGTGATAGTTTTAGGGGTATATACTTATCTCCAAACTCATCAAGTTGTACACATTAAAATATGTACAACTTTTTGTGCATCAATCATACCTCAGTAAAGTAGCTTTTTAAAAAAGACTAACTATTATCTTAAAGGTAAATCGCATCACCATCCCAGTTCTTCATTCCCTCACTATATCCATGCTGTGATTTTAACATTTTGATTTTTGCATTTTGTCCCATTCAAAGTGTACAGTATTTCTCCACTCCTTGACTTTGGTTTTGGTCATATGATTTGCTTTGACCAATATTTTGAAAACAACTGTGAACTATTTCTGAGCTTAGACCTTAAGAGTTGTTAACATGTTTTCACTTCTTCTCATGTGTCTCTACCATTGCAATAAGAACATGCTAGAAAGCCCTGTTGAGTCTAGGAGAATGAGAAATTTATAAACATAGCCAGCTACCCCAGCCAAGAACACCCAATTTTCAGGAGCTACCCACATTCCCATGAGCTAAATAAATGGTTATTATTGTATGCCACAAGTTTTAAGGTGATTGACAATCCACTACTTTGTAGCAATAGGTAACTGACATAGATATTTATAGATATAAAATGTGCTGTTAGCAATCATCAGTTATACTAGATGTATGTACTTTTACCATATTCCAAGTACGTACCAGTCAAAATCAAGACTACTTCTCCATTACTTCCTCCCCTTTGTAAATGTCCCCTTTAAGAAAAATGAAGCCTAAAATCTAGATGCAATAGGCACTGCCAATTGCTTAATTCACATAAACAACAATTATAAATAATAACTAATCCTATTATGTATAGACTTCGATTTTCTTTACCAAAAGAAGATTTTAAAATTACATTTTAGGCCAGCACGATGGCTCACACCTGTAATCCCAGCACTTTGGGAGGCAGAGGCAGGTGGATCACCTGAGGTCGGGAGTTCAAGACCAGCCTAACCAACATGGAGAAACCCCGTCTCTACTAAAAATACAAAAATTAGCCAGGCATGGTGGTGCATGCCTGTAACCCCAGCTACTCAGGAGGCTGAGGCAGGAGAATCCATCTCAAAATATAAAAAACTACATTTTAGAACCATGGCTGCCTAAAAAAGGTAGATCTGAAGGCTGCCTTTGAAGGGGATGACAACTTATCTCAAACATATTCATTACATGACTAGGATTGTCACTTGTCAATTAATTTTTGATGATTCCTTTGGTTTTCTTAATATTTTTGTCACTACAAGATTTTTTTTTTAATTCACTTGGGTCAATTCCCAATTTTAACCAATATAATAGCATGCTTAATTTAATTTTTGCATTCCACAGTCCTTGATAATAGCAAACTAATTTCTGTAGCTTGCATTTAATGAAAATATGCTGATGGAACTCATATTTCATATCATTGACTATAATGAGCTATTTTATCAAACTGCCTTTATGACAGCATTGTAGAGAAAATGATAAATTTACTAATTTATTCACTTGAGATTCCATTTAAAATTTTTAAAAGAAAGGAAAAGATCAATGAAGTCAGGTAAATTAGGCTTTCCTAAATGATATGTCTGGGTCTCTGTGAAACAATAGCACTAATCATTCCTGCTCTTAATCAAATGCTAACATTAAAAAAGGGTTGATTAATTATTACTTTCAATAATATCCTACAGAACAAATAAGAAGCCGTAAAATGTCCTACTGTGAACATATATGCACAATGTTTGCTCATAATCAGGGTAATTATTACCATGATTTCATATAGAATTGGTTTCTTATCACTTTGTTGGGGTTTTTTATTTTTACTCAGCTTTAATTTAGAAATTATCAATCAGTAAATACATCAATTAATGAAAGTTACTAATTTTTTTGTGGAGCCTTTCAAAAAATGTTGTAGTAACTAGAAACTGTAGCATAACATTTCTTTCTAAGACTCTGAGATGCCACCTATATAGATGGTGCTGATATTGGTGCAAATACAATTACATATACAATATGCTAAAACGCCTTTCATCAATTATTGTGCTGTATAGAATTTATGCTCACTGAACTCCAGAAACAATATTTACCTGGAGCTGGTCAGTCCTTAATGCTCTGGATAAACAGTCTTCAAATATTACATGACCATGACATTCTGTTTTAGAATCTTTTCTTGATATAAAATAAATTTATTGATTTTTTTTCATTTATAAGCCATTGGCAATGAAAATAATTGCTCTAATAAATTATTTAACATGATTTCTCCTTGAGGGATTCATTCTACCATGAATGTCTCTCGCATCTGCTAAAAAGAAATCACACAGAGTAAGGTTATTTTACGTGACAACCATGTTCTTGTAAATGTTCACAGTAAAATGCATTGAAGCCACAACAGATAGTGTTTCTTTCCTTTCTCAATGTTCCTTTTATTTTTAACGTTTTCTATGATCTATGTGAAAAATGCTACCTTTTTCTCATTTCAATTAATAAATACTCTCCAAAATTCTAAGATAATAATGAAATCTAAAAGCAGCTGATAAGATTAGGAGAACATTCTTAGTGGAATTTGATACAAGAACAATGAAACTGTAATATCTGAGAAACCCCAAATCTTCACTAAATAAATAGTAGGAACACAGTTTGACTTTGGAATTTTAGTGCTGAATTCCAATATTCTCTGGGGTTGTCAGATCTAAGGACAGAGGACATTTTAAAAATAAGTTATTTTCATGTAGATACATATTCTGCTATTTTACAATAACCAATTGTTCCTCAAAATAATAATTAAAGAGAAGAGTTGATCTTACCTTGACTCATTTGGGTACGAACAAATAGTCTGCTGTTTATACAATCTGAAAAACAGTGCTACAGTCATCAAGATGGGTGACTAAAGGTGCTCAACACTTGTCCCCTAACAAAGACCAAAAAACAAACATATGACAACACATCAAATAGAATATCTAGGGGAGAACACAGAAATTCAGCAAAGAAGTGCCAAAGACCTTCTGCAGCACAGAGACTCAGAATGGCAGCATAAAGAAGGAAGCAAACCACATGGGCCAGGATCATCTTAGGGTCAAGAGAGACTCCCCACCCCAAGAAAAAGGTAAACAGGAGATCCTTAGTAGTCTGCATTTCCACCACAGATGCCTGGAATCCTAGCTTCACAAGAGCCCCATAGCCCTGGCTGGCCCTAAGCCCAGTATAGGGAGCTTCCTAGAGTCCATCTGACTGCATTATTCTGGAGAGGGAATTTACACTCCCCTCCTCCATACACACACCCAGTTATTCAGGCTGCCACAGAACATCACCACCTTGAGAGTGGAGCCACTATCAGAATGCATCCTGCCCTGGGGCCCAATAGCCCCTGCATCTCCACATACCCGTGGCCTCACCAACATCCTACCACATCCACCCTGAGGGCTGAAGCAACAAGAAAACAGCTGAACCCAGCAGTGTGGTCATGATTACAGCACCCAAGCCTATACATTGCCCTATCGGGGTACAAGAAGTCCATCACAGTGGGAAGGCAGCCCCCCAGGAAAGAGGGAGCTGAAGTATATGCTCCCCAGAACCTGAGATCCATCAGACTGGGTCCCACTGCCTCCACTAGTAATCCTTCCTCTTCCATAGCAAAGTTGTCCTACACCCAGACACTTGTGGATGACCCCCACTGGCCTGAAGACTGGCCCACCCAGGGCCTGCCACCTCCACCAGTGACCCAATTCCCTCCAGAACAAAGCTGCCACACACCCATGTGCACCCCCCAACAGAGCCCAAGAACTGGCCTGCTTGTCATCCCAGCACCCAGAAAAGTTATTCCACAATTTCCAAAAATAACTGCAGCCTAGGCCATGGAGGCACTTGTAGTCACCACTGACAATGATTACAGCCAAATAAAACAAATGGAAACTACACTACTCTACCCTCTAAGAGTCAAAGCCAAAGCAGCCTACCCAGCTGAAACTACAGGAGACATCTACAGAAAAAAGTCTTTCCCTATTAAAGCTACTTCATAAACTGGAGGAAGTGACAATTACATCAAATGTGCAGATATAAAGTGACAACACAAAAAGTATGAAAGGGCAAGGAAACATGACACCTTTAAAAAAACACAATGATTTTTCCAGTAACATGCCTAAAAGGGAAATTAAAATAATGACTTAAGAAAACTCAGAGAGATACAAGATAACCCAGATACACAATTCAATAAGATCAGGAAAACAATTCCTCTGACTGAGAAATTCAATAGAGATAGATACCATTTTTTAAAAACTGAAGTCTTAAAATTGAATAATTCAACAAGTGAAATAAAAATAGAATTGAAACCTTCAGTGATATACTAGATCAAGCAGAAAAAAGAATTTCTGAACTTGAAGACAAGTCTTTTGAAATAACCCAGTCAGGCAATAAATAAGTAAATAAATAAAACCTATGGAACATATAGGACACCATTAAACAGACAAACAAAAAATGCATTATGGAAATTATAGAAGGAGAAGAAATGAGAAAAGGTATTTCTTTAAAAACCTATTTAATGAAATAATAGCTGAGACTTTCCCAGGACTAGAGAGATATACGGACATCCAGATTCAGGAAGCTCAAAGATTCCTAAACAGATTCAATCCAAACATCTTTTGCAAAGCATATTTTGGTAAAGTTGTTAAAAGTCAAAAACAAAAAGAGAATTCCAAAAAACAGTAAAAGTGTCAAGTCACATATAAAGAAATCCTCATCAGGCAGACAGCAGATTTCTCAGCAGTAACCTTACAGACCAGGAGTGAATAGGATGATATATTCAAAGTGATGAAAGAAAAAAAAACAAAAAAAAACAAAAAAAACTGTAAGCCAAGAATACTATACCCAGCAAAGCCATCCTTCAAAAATGAAGGAGAAATAAAGTCTCCCAAACAGGCAAAAACTGAGGGAATTCTCATATATATGAGTCCTGCAAGAAATGCTTAAGGGAGTCTCACATCTGGAAGCAAAAGAACTGTAATTATCATCATGAAAACACATGAAAGTATAAAATTCACTGATAGAGCAGATACACAATGAGAAAGAGAAAACAATCAAATGTTATAACTTCAGAAAACTGTCCAACAACAAAGATAAACAATAAGCGATAAGGAAAGGAACAAAGAATATATAAAATGACCAGAAAATAATTAACAAAATGATAGGAGTAAGTCCTCACCTATTCATAACAACTTTGAATGTAAGTAGTTTAAAATCCACAATTAAAATATATAGACTTGCTGAAAGAATTTTAAAAGCAACACTCAAATATATGCTGCCTTCAAGAACTCACTTCACCTATAAAGACACATAGACTGAACGTAAAGGGATGAAAAAAGATATTCCACAAAAATGGAAACCAAAAGTGAGCAGGAGTAGCTATTGCTTGCATCACACAAAATAGACTTTAAAACAAAAAACATTTAAAGAGACAAAAAAGTTCATTACATAATGATAAAAAGGATCAAGTCAGCAAAAGGCTATAACAATTATAAATATGTATTCACCCAACACTGAAGAACTCAGATATATAAAGCAAGTATTATTAGAGCTAAAGGAAAAAAATCTAACTACAGGCCCCAGTACAATAATAGTTGAGAACTCCTCTCTCAGCATTGGACAGATTGTTTAGACAGAAAATCCACAAAGAAACATTACAGGTAAACTGTACTATAGACCAAATGAACCTAACAGATATTATAGGACACATTATCCAACAACTGCAGAATAGATATTCTTCTCATCAGCACATGGAACATTCTCCAGGATAGGTCATATGTTAGGCAACAAAACAAGTATCAACAAATTTTTAAAAATTGAAGTTATATAAAGTACCTTTTCAGACCACAATGGAATAAAACTAGAAAATAATAACAACAGTAGCTTTGGAAACTGTACAAATACATAGAAATAAAACAACATGCTCCTGAATGACCAGTGGGTGAATGAAGTAATTAAAGAGAAGAAAATAAAAAATATTTATTTGAATGTAAATGACTTAAATTCCGTAATTAAAAGATATAGACTTGCTGGATGAAAATCCAACATATTAAAACCTATGAAATATAGCAAAGAAGTACTAAGAGGAAAGTTTACAGCAAAAAATCCTACACCCCCCCAAAAATTAAAAGATTTAAAATAAACAACATAATGATATACCTAAAGGAACTAAAAAGGCAAGAACAAATCAAATCAAAATTAGTACAAGAAAATAATAAAGATCAGAGCAGAGCTAAACAAAACAAAGACTAAAAAAAGAAGATTGACAAAACAAAAACCTGGCTTTTTAAAAAGATAAACAAAATCAAAAGATAATTAGATAAACTATGAAAAAAAAAGAGAGAAGACCCAAATAAATAAAATCAGAAATTAAAAAGGAGGTGTTACAATTCATACCACAGAAATGCAAGGATCACAGAGACTCTTACAAACACCTGTGAGACAACAAATTGGAAAACCTAGTAAGAAATGGATAACTTTCTGGACATATACAACCTGCCAGGATTGAATCATGAAGACACAGAAAATCTGAACAGACCAATAACAAACAACAAAATTGAATCAGTAATATAGTCTCTCAATAAAGAAAAGCCTAGGACCAGGTGGCTTCACTACTGAATTTTATCAAATATATAAAGAAAAATGAATACCAATTATTCTCATACTATTTGAAAATAATGAAGGGAGGGAAGTCTTCCTACCTCATTCTACATGACAAGCATTATCCTGATACCAAAACCCAACAAGAATATAACAAAAAAAGAAAATTATAGGCCAATATTCCCGATGAACACAAATGCAAAACTCCCCAACAAAATACTAGCAAAACAAATTCAATAGCACATCAAGAAGAGTATACACCATGAACAAGGGGGATTTATTTCAGGGATGCAAAGATGGTTCAACATACACAAATCATAACATACACAATCAATAAACATGGTACGTCACATCAACAGAATGAAAGACAAAAAGATATGATCATCTCACTAGATGCAGACAAATCATGTAATAAAATTCAACATCCCTTTATGACAAAAACTCAACAAATTAAGTATGGCAGAAACATCCTCCAGTATAATAAAGGCCATATGCAACAAACCCATAGCTAACATTATACTGAATGGGGAAAAGTTGGAAGCCACTCCTCTAAGAGGTAGAACAGAAGGATGCCCAGTTTCACTATTCTTATTCAACACAGTATTGGAAGTCCTAGCCAGAGCAATTAGCCAAGAGAAAAAATAAAGTGGGCTTGGCACGGTGGCTCACGCCTATAATCCCAGCACTTTGGGAGGCCGAGGTGGGTGGATCATCTGAGGTCAGGAGTTCCAGACCAACCTGGCCAACATAGTGAAACCCCGTCTCTACTAAAAATACAAAAAATTAGCTGGGTGTGGTGGCAGGTGCCTGTAATCCCAGCTACTAGGGAGACTAAGGCAGGAGAAATTAGAAAATGGAAAAATGATCTAAATAGACATTTCTCAAAAGAAGATAGTGTAGTTTCAATGTTTGTCCTCTCCAAATCTCATGTCGAAATGTAATCCTCAATGTTGTAGTTGGGGCCTGGTGGGAGATTATTGGATCACAGGGGCTAATCCCTCATGAAAGGCTTAGCACCATCCCCTTGGTAATAGCAGAGTTCTCCATCAGTTTGTTACCAGCAGGTCCTTGCTCCCAGAGCTCCCAAGATGGTGGCGGGCCACTTCCAAGATGGCAGTGGGCTGCTTTCAAGATGGTGGCAAGTCTCATGTTCTCTGATCTGGGGTTCTTGGCCTCACAAATTCCAGGGAATGGAATCCTGGGTCATGCAGTGAGTGTTATAGCTCTATTAGAAGCCATGGGTCACAGGAGAGAACCATGGAACCCAGTGACTAGTTCACTCCATTCAGCTCGATTAGGATGAACCCAGGCACTTAGTCCTGCAGGAACAATGGCAAGCCTTTAGCCTGATCAGGAGCAGCAATGGGTGCCTCTCTGGATCAGGAGCACAGCAGACACCCTGCCGAATCTGAAGGGATGGAAGTCAGCAGCAGGTCTGCAACAGCAGCAAACAGCAGTGGTGGACAGTGAGTGAAACCTCAGCTCGAGCTGTAACAAACGCGGACCAGAAGAGTGTGCAGTTACAAGATTTAATAGAGTGAAAACAGAGCTCCCATACAAAGGGAGAGGACCCAAAAAGGGTAGCTGCTGCAGGCTCGAATGCCTGGGTTTATATTCCGATCATTGTCCCTCCCACTGTGCTCTCAGGCAATAGGTGATTGGCTATTTCTTTACCGCCTGTTTTTGCCTAATTAGCATTTTAGTGAGCTCTCTTTACTACCTGACTGGTTGGGTGTAAGTTAAGTTGCAAGCCCCATGTTCAAAGGCAGATGCAGTCACCTTCTCAGCTAGGCTTAGGGATTCTTATTCAGCCTAGGAAATCCAGCTAGCCCTGTCTCTCAAGTTCACATGAGATCTGCTTGTTTAAAAGTCTAAGACTTCCCACTTCTCCCCCTCTTTCGCTCTCACTCTTGCCATGTGACATCGCTTGCTTTCCCTTTGCCTTCCTCCATGATTGGAAGCTTCCTGAGACTCTCACCAGAAGCAGATGCTGCAGTTGTACTTATACAGCCTGCAGAATCATGATCCAATTAAACCTCTTTTCTGACTGGGTGTGGTGGCTCATGCCTGTAATCCCAACATTTTGGAAGGCCAAGGCAGGAGGATTGTTTGAGCCCAGGTGTTCCAGACCAGCCTGGGCAACAGAGAAATCCCATCTCTACAAAAAATCAAAAATAAAATTAATTAATTTTAGAAACCTAATTTCTTTATAAATTACTTCATTTCAGGTATCCCTTTATACTAATGAAAAAAAGGCCTAATATAGAAAATTCATACTGAGGACAGAGGCATTGCCAGAAAGATGCCTAAAAACGTGGAATCTGCTCAGTGCAGTGGCTCACGCCTGTAATCCCAGCACTTTGGGAGGCTAAGACAGGTGGATCATGAGGTCAAGAGTTTGAGACCAGCCTGGTCAATATGGTGAAACCCCGTCTCTACTAAAAATACAGAAGTTAGCTGGGCATGGTGGCATGCACTTGTAGTCCCAGCTACTTGGGAGGCTGAGGCAGAAGAATCACTTGAACCAGGAAGGAGGAGGCTGCAGTGAGCCAAGATCACACCACTGCACCCCAACCTGGGCGACACAGCGTGATTTCATCTTAAAAAACAAAAACAAAAACAAAAACAAACAAACAAAAAACAACATGTGGAAGCAGCTTTAGAACTGGGTAATGGGCAGAGATTAAAAGTGTTCAGAGGGCTCATAACACAGAAAGATGAGGGGAAGTTTGAAACTCTTTAGAAAGTGATGACATAGTTGTGGTCAAAATGCTGATAGAGATATGCACAGTGAAGGTCAGGCTAATAAGGTCTCAGATGGAAATAAGGAACTTATTGGAAACTGGAGTAAAGGTCACAATTGTTACTCCCTAGCAGAAAACTTGGCTGCCTTGTTTCCACGTTCTAGGGCTTTGTGGAAGTTTGAACTTAAGAGCAATTACTTAAGGTAATGACTTAGAAGAAATCTCTAAGAAGCAAAATATTCGAGAAGTGGCATAGCTGCTCCTAACAACCTATCATTTTAAGTGGGAACAAAGAAATGACTTACAGTTGGAACTTATAATTAAAAGGGAAGCAGAGCACAGCCTGGCCATGTGGTATAGAAGGAAAGCCCATTTTCAGTGAAAGAATTCAAGAGGACTGCAGAGCAACCATTTGCTAAATGGATTAGCATGACTAAAAGGGAGACAAGTGCTAATATCCAAGACAATGGGGAAAAGGCCTCAAAGGAATTTCAGAGAACTTCCAGGCCTCTCCTTCCACCATGGGCTCAGAGGCCTAGGAAGAAATAATGGTTTCAGGGGTCAACCCCAAGCGCCTGCTACCCTGCCCAGCCTTGGGACATCGCTCTCCATATCCTAGCTCTTCTGGCTTCAGTCTCAGCTCAAAGGAGTCCAGGTAAAGTTCAGATTACAACTCTAGAGGGTGCAAGCCATAAATTTTGGCAGTTTTCATGTGGTGTTAAGTGTGGTAGATGCTCAGAATACAAGTAGGAAGGAGGCCTGGTGGCTTCTACCTAGATTTCAGAGGATCTATCAGAAAACCTGGGTGCATAGGGAGAAGTCTGCTGCAGGAGGGGGAGCCCCACAGAGAAATGCTACTAGCATAATGCCAAGGGAAAATGTGGGGCTGGAGTTCCTGAGCAGGGTCCCCACCAGGGCACTGCCTAGTGGAGCTGTGGGAATGGGGTCACCTCCCTCCAGACCCAGAATGTTAGAGTCACTAGCAGCTTGTATCCTCAGCCTGGAAAAGCTGCAGGCACTCAATTCTTACTTGTGAGAGCAGCTACGGGGGATCAACTCTGCAAAACACAGAGGCGGAGCTGCCCATGGCCTTGGGAGTCCAACTCCTACACCAGTGTGCCCAGGATATGGGACGTGGAGTCAGAGAAGATTATTTTGGATGTTTAAGATTTAATGACCGCACTGCTGGGTTTCAGACTTGCTTGAGGCCTGTTCCCCCTTTCTATGGGCTGATTTCTCCCTTTCGGAACGGGAATGTTCATCCAATGCCAGTACCATCACTATAGTTCTCTGTCTCTTGCTCTTGCTCTTGCCATGTGACATCACCTGCTCTTCCTTTGCTTTCTGCCATGATTGGAAGCTTCCTGAGACCCTCACCAGAAGCAGATACTGGAGCCATGCTTGTACAGCCTGCAGAACTGTGAGCCAATTAAACCTCTTTTCTTTATAAATTATCCAGTCTCAGGTATTTGTTTATAGTAACACAAAAACAGCTTAGTACTGAAGACATACAAATGGCCAAGTATATTTTTTAAAAAAGTTCAATGTCATTAATTATCAGGGAAATAGAAATCAAAAGCACAATGACATATCTTCTCATCCCAGTTAGAATTGTTATTATCAAAAAGAAAAAAGTAACAAGTGATGGCAAAAATGCAGAGAAAAGGGAACTCTTATACACTGTTGGTAGGACTATAAATTAGTGCAGCCATTAAGGAAAGGAAAGGAAATCAGTGTATCTAAGAGATATCTGCATTTTCATGTTTACTGCAGCATTCTTCACAATAGCCAAGATACGGAATCAATCTATCATCAACAGATGAGTGGGATAAAGAAAATGTGTTATAGATACACAAAGAAATATTATTTAACCATAAAAAAGAATAAAATCCCATCATTTGCAGCAACAAGAATGAACCTGGAGGACATTGTGTTAAGTGAAATATCAGGCACAGAAAAATAAGTATCACCTGTACTCGCTCATTGGTGGGAGCTAAAAGTTTGCACACATAGAACTCTAGGGTAGGAGGGAGAGGACAGAGAGAGGTTGGTTAGTGAATACAAAATCACAGCTGGACAGGAGGAATAGTTTCTAGTTTTCTGTAGCACTGTAGGATGGCTATAGTCAACAATAATTTATTGTATATTTTCTTTTTTCTTTCTTTCTTTTTTTTTTTTTTTTTTTTGAGACAGAGTCTTGCTCTGTCACCAGGCTGGAGTGCAATGGTGCAATCTCGGCTCCCTGCAACCTCTGCCTCCCAGGCTTAAGCTATTCTCCTGCCCCAACCTCCCTAGTAGTTGGGATTACAGGTACACGTCACCACGCCCAGCTAATTTTTTGTATGTTTAGTAGAGACTGGGTCTCACCATGTTGCCCAGGCTGGTCTTGAACTCCTGACCTCAGGTGACCCACCCACCTCGGCCTCCCATAGTGCTGGGATTACAAGTGTGAGTCACTGCGCCCGGCCTATGGTATATTTTCAAATACCTGGAAGAGAGGATTTTTTTCTCACTATGAAACTACAGTGGAAGATACGGTGGCTCACGCCTGAAATCCCAGCAGTTTGGGAGGCCGAGGCGGGTGGATCACGAGGTCAGGAGATTAAGACCATCCTGGCTAACAAGGTGAAACCCCGTCTCTACTAAAAATACAAAAACTTAGCCAGACATGGTGGTGGGCACCTGTAGTACCAGCTACTCGGGAGGCTGAGGCAGGAGAACAGCGTGAGCCCGGGAGGAGGAGCTTGTAGTGAGCCGAGATGGCGCCACTGCACTCCAGCCTGGGCGACAGAGTGAGACTCCATCCTGGGGGGGAAAAAAAAAGAAATAGAAATTACAGTGGAAGAGAGATTTTGAATATTCCCAACACAAAGAAATGATGTTTGAGGTGACAGAGATGCTAATTACACTGGTTTGATTATTACACATTGTTTATATGCATAAGTGTATCACTCTGTACCCCTAAATACATATAAATATTACATGTTAATTAAAAATAAAACATAACTAAGGAGATAAAATATAAACATAAAAAGAAAAATATCGAGAGACAGCAGTATAAGTGTGAGGACACTGAAAGAAAGAGCACCTGCCAGTGCAGCCCTTGCCACAGTGCCCCCACTCACCCCATCCTGCTGTTCCTCTCCACTCCCTCTTGCACGTGACTTGACTCCTCACTATTCTTCTCCATTGCTCTTGGCAAAATGCGAATTGTCCAACAGTGGCTGCTCATCTTTAGCAATTCTTCCCTCCCTGAGAATCATTCTTAATCTACTCTTTCTGAAACTAGCTGAACTCCAGGTGGATGCCCTTGCTAAAGCCCTTTACAACATTCCTCTCTCCTTCTCCACGTTAGAAGGCTCCTTCAGCCTTACACCTAGCATTTCCAAATAAAAACTTCTCCCCACTCCATAAAAAAGAAAAAAAACTACCATCATTAATGAGTCTATGTTCCATCATAAAATACCTGATCATCATCATAATAATACCTAAAATTATTATTATGTGCCAGACTCCAATAATATTCCTGTATTGTCTTATGTACTCCTCACCACAACCTTGTAAGCTAAATACTAATATTTTTCCATTTTACAAATATGGAAAGTGACACCCTGAGACATTCATTACTTAAATTCACACAATCATTGTAAGTTGATGGTATGGCTGGGCTTAAACCCATCCTAGTCTAGTATTTGTTAATATTTAAAATGTGTTTTAATTTCTGAAGCTTTCATTTGTATTTCTGTGCTATAATTCATAAAGGATGATAAATGAGGAATTACTTATTTTCATGACAGAAAGAAATATAGCACATAATCATCCTTCCACAATATCATCAATAAACTACTGAGCTAGTGGTAAAGTTCCATGACTGATGAAAAAAATTAGGATTGCTCAACCCAGCATTTTTAGAAAGTTGACAAGTTTCATAAAATGATTTGTTTTGAAAGCTGCCTTTTCTATGAGAAGATATTCTGACTCCCACATCATTACCGACCCACATCATTGTAAAATTTTTAAAAACTTGGAGAAAAAAATTGGGAGGGGAAAAAATCTACAAGCTTGTAGAAAGACAAAAACAAGTTTCATATAAAATATCAACTATCAGCCAGGCACGGCGGCTCACGACTGTAATTCCAGCACTTTGGGAGGCTGAGGCAGGCGGATCACTTGAGGCCAGGACTTAGAGACTGGCCTGGTCAATAGAGATTGGCCTGGCCAATGTGGCAGAAACTCCTCTCTACTAAACATACAAAAATTAGCTGGGCATGGTGGTGGGTGCCTGTAATCCCAGCTACTCAGGAGGCTGAAGCACGAGAATCGCTTGAACCAGGGAGGCAGAGGTTGCAGTGAGCTGAGATCACACCACTGCACTCCAGCCTGGGCGACAGAGACAGACTGTCTCAAAAAAAAAATCAATAACAGACATCACTACGTAATGTCATTTTTGATGTATTTCATTATAGGTTTTTAAGTATACATCAGGAGACTTTAAATAAGTGTCATATAAATTTTAAGTGTGTAATGCATTCATTAAATAAAGCTAGAGTGGGTTCTGCCAGTAGGATACTAAAGTGAGTGAGACAAATCCCACCCTTCATATATGGAATTTATAAAATAACAAACAAAGCCTGTTTCATGACTCACAGAACCCTTGTGAGGACAGCAGAAACCACCTGGTGACCATCAAACACCATCTGGAGGCAAAACTTCTTATCTAAGGAATTTAGAAGGGAACAAAGACCACCTGGTCGCATCTGGTTCCAGGCCTCTTTCAACTTTTATAAGTAACTAAAATCTCTATACTTCTCTGGGATATCATGCTGAAACTCATTTTACAACCCTAAGCTCCTGCCTTAAGGTCCACAAATACCCCTAAGGAAAATCCACCGCGCGGTGCTCAGTCCTCTCACTGAGGCCCTCCGCTGCACCCTTTTGCAGCATTCCTCCTTTCTAATAAACTTCCCTTTTTCAAACCTACACTGTTGTTAGTAAACTCGTTTCACAACCTGCAAGTTGACCACTTCCTGGTGCTGGGGTTCTCACACCTCCCCCCAGCATCTTGGAAATATCAAGAAAAAAAAAAAAAAAAAAGAGGCTAGGGAGATTTCGGAGGACATTGATGAGGAGATTGCTCTGAAGAGAGCCAGCCAGCATAGGATGACTTGATCTTGTCAATAAGACTCAGCAGAACAGGAGAAGACTCAGCAGAAAGTCACTGGGAATTTACCTCTGGAGGCTGAGACTGGAGAAAGAAGATGCAAATGATTAACAGGAATAGAGATTAAGCCACTAGAAAGACCAACACCTTTCGCAGGGGGCGGGGGGGCGGGAAGTTGCAACTGTGTTTTAAATCAGGAAATCTTTTAGGTTGACCCACTGATGTGTCTCATCTTAAGAGTGCTCTGGAAAGGAGACAAATGGGATACTTTAAAATCCAGAAGTTTCTTTTATTTCCTTTTTTTTATAACAATTTTTAAAATGTGACTATCTGAACATGGAAAAACAAATCCTCCCAATATTCCCTTCAAAAAGTTTTCAAGCTTCAAAGACACTTTATACCCAACAGACTTGATCTTTACACTTTGAGAAGCGTTGCTGTATTCAGTTGACTCTAGGGTATGAAAAGCAATTCCTTACACTTTATCAGCTTTTGACAATAGGCACTTATGGGCCTGAGTGATCTAAAATAGATTAATGAGGCACTAAAGCACTTTAATGAATAATGGAGCATTTTAAAATTTATTTTGTTTTTTAATTCATTTAACTGCAATCAATTTAACAGTTGAAACATTCCCTCCTGAATATATTAAAAGGCATATTACATTGAGGTTTTATTAATTTTTTATGTTTCAATTCATTTATCATTTATTCATTTTATTAATTTATTCATTGAATTGAGCTCCACCATACAAATATTGTAGAAATCAATGATTTTATTGGGTTTCATGTTCAGCAAAACAAGTTTTCAGCACATTAACCAGGGAATTTGGAATCTGTGAGCAGAAACACCATTGGCATAAAGTAAAAATGTAGTTATCATTTCAAACAGCATAGAATAAATGGAGTCCACTCAAGAATTTTGATTCTATCTCCCTTAAAAGGTAGACTTTTTAAAATAATCAGATAGTTTGCAGGCATTCTACATCCTTCTCCTTTTGTTGACTTACTCATCTATTTGTAACATTCCCTTCCCTCTCTCAGAAATACAATCTTTTTAAGTGCACCGCCTACCCCCCTTTCACTGATAAAAATAATAAAGATCTTAATGAGCTGAGTCACACCGCAGTCCCATATGTTCCCATCTATACTAATAAAGAGTGATGGTGGGATTTTGGGTATTTGTACCCATCATAAAGAAATTTGTAAATAATATTTAGCAGACTAGGTGGCGGAATATTTTTTCCCATGTGATAACAAAGTTTTGGCTGTCATGTATATGGAAGGTTGTTCTTACCTGTTAGAATGAATGACCTAAGTCTTTTTGAAAATCATTCTTCTTTTTAGAGGGTTAGAACTTTATCTGTGAGATTTAACCAGAAACCATCTTGTCATTTGGGTCCACAGAACCAAGCCTGTTTGGAAAACAGTCCTTTAAGAAAAGCTTGTTTCCTTGCTCAACTCAATGCCCTTGACCACCTTAAACCAAAAGCAAATTTGAAAAACCCCTCCCTCCAAAGCAATCTAAAAGAAGTGACTGTACTAGCTTGCTTAGCAGTCCACAACTCAGCAACTGGGCTGATGCCTGTAAATCCTGTCTGAGGGTTCGGCCCATCCCTGATAGTGGATCAACTCTGGTCATTCTTGTTGATGCCTGAGTGTTTCCCATCCGAAAGACAAAACCGCTCATGATTTTGGTTTGTTTGTTTCTCCCCCTGCCCAAGAACCCACAGCGGTCCCTGGACCCTGCTGATCGGAATAGTTGCACTCATCGACACAGCAGCAGAAATACCTCTTGCCCAAGAACCCGCAACGGTCCTGGACCCTGCTGATCAGAATAGTTGCGCTCACCAACACAGCAGCAGAAACACTAATTTTCCTCCTAGACCACAAGGAGGACTGAGGAATGTCGGATTTAGTGGCCCTTCCCGACACATTCTCGAAAACCTGCTAGAGTCCTAAGCATTCTCCTGTTAGTATTGGGACTTCATCCCCGTCCTATAAAGATGTTATGCCTCAAAAATGAAGTGGAGAGCCATACCCTGAGGAAGGGAAGAGATCTCCAGAGTTGGAAGAGTCATGCCTTTTGTCCTCACTTATATGAATAAGAAAGATACAATTTCTGAGGCTCCCCATATCATAGCTTCAGAAATAGCTTTTGTTAGGCTTGCTTGTCCAAGGAAGGATCCTAAAATTCCAGATAGTACCCCTACAATGGGACTTTGAGCAAAAATTATGTCTTTCTGATTGGTGAGCCCGGGTGCCTAAAGAAGGGAATAGAGTCCTGGAGTTTATACTAGAAATCATTCTTATAGGAGAAACTAGAAAAGCACCAGAAACAGGGAATGGTTTTTAGAAGCAGGACTAGCCTTGGAGAAGAGAGGTGAGAGGAAGTTTGTCTGACAGGCATTAGGACCCAGGAGGCAAGGGTCAGGATACATAAGATAGATGGACAAGTCTCACGTGGGCAACGTAACTTTGAGAGTTCCGCTTATGGCCACAGGGTCAACCAACTTGTTATCGAGACCCCGGAGCTGAATGGCTTTCTTCTCTGTTGACTCTCGGCTCAGCCCAGAAGTACAGGAAAAGCAGAAGCTGGTTATAGTCAAACCAATGCTGCCAACTCCAAAGAGTCAGTGGTTGTTAGACAGCCCTTTCCCAGAAAGCCTGACACCCGTGTCTTTAGTCCAGCGGCCATGCTAGTCACTTTTAACTGGCCAAGAGGTGCCCAGTATTTAGCCCCCGAATTCTAAGGAAAAATAGGACAGAATAGCAAGCGAAAGGGGTCCGATGGTACTCACCACTTGGCGATATGCAACAGTCCCTTCGTGGTCACCAAAATGTGTCCAGAATTGATTTCTTCCAGTGGATTCTTGGTCTTGCTGACTTCAAGAATGAAGCCGCAGACACTCACAATAAGTTGTACAGTTCTTAAAGATGGTGTGTCTGGAGTTTGTTCCTTCAGATGTTCAGATGTGTCCGGAGTTTCTTTCTTCTGGTGAGTTCGTGATCTCGCTGACTTCAGGAGTGAAGCCACAGACCTTCATAGTGAGTGTTACAGCTCTTAAAGGTGGTGCTTCCGGAGTTGTTTGTTCCTCCTGGTGAGTTCATGGTCTCACTGACTTAAGGAGTGAAGCCACAGACCTTTGAAGTGAGTGTTACGCCTCTTAAAGGTGGCACCTCTGGAGTTGTTTGTTCCTCCTGGTGGGTTTGTGGTCTCGCTGACTTCAGGAGTGAAGCCGCAGACCTTTGCAGTGAGTGTTACAGCTTATAAAGGTAGTGCAGACCCAAAGAGTGAGCAGCAGCAAGGTTTATTGTGAAGAGTGAAAGAATAAAGTTTCCACAGCGTGGAAAGGGCTACCTGAGTAGGTTGCCGCTGCTGGCTCAGATGGCCAGCTTTTATTCCCTTATTTGGCCCCGCCCACATCCTGCTGATTGGTCCATTTTACAGGGTGCTGATTGGTGCATTTTTACAGAGTGCTGATTGGTGCATTTACAATCCTTTAGCTAGACACAGAGTGCTGATTGGTGCATTTACAATCCTTTAGCTAGATACAAAAGTTCTCCATGTTCCCAGCCAGCTTCACCTCTCGAAAGGAATAGAACAATTGTGTTGATAAACACAGCACTTATCCACTCTTATCTTCCTAGACATTTTTGATGCATTTGACATCCCTAATATCTCCATCACAGTTGAAACATTGTATTTTTCTGGAATTCTCCACTCTCTAGTTGTCTCTCACTTGGTTAGCTACTCTTTCCCAATCTGCAGGAAAAAGACTTCTTTAAAGGCCTGAACCTTAAATGTTGTTATTCTCCAGGGTTCCGTATTCAACTCTTTCTTTCTCCACCACACATTCTTCCTAGATCATGTCATTTATATGTATGCAGCTTCAACTAACATCTACATACTGATAATATCACAAAGGTATATGTTGGATCCTCTATGATAAGAAGAACAAATAAGGTGCTCATTTGGCAGCACATATACTAAAATTGTAACGATACAGATTAGCATGACCCCTGCACAAGGAAGATATGCAAATCCGTGAAGCGTTTTGTATTTTTCAGTGTTTAGAGGGAAATTCACAGCACTGTATGCCCACAGGAGAAAGCAGGAAAAATCTTAAATCAACACCCTAACATCACAATTAAAAGAACTAGAGAAGTAAGAGCAATCTCAAAAGCTAGCAGAAGACAAGTAATAACTAAGATCAGAGCAGAACCGAAGGCGATAGAGACACAAAAACCCATCAAAAAACCAATAACTGGTTTTTTGAAAAGATAGACCACTAGCCAGACTAATAAAGAAGGAAAGAGAGAAGAAAAAAATAAACACAATAAAAAATGATAAAGGGGATATCACCACTGATCCCATAGAAATACAAGAAATACAAGCTACCATCAGAGAATACTAGAAACATCTCTACGCAAATAAACTAGAAAATCTAGAGGAAATGGATAAATTCCTGGAAAAATACACCCTCCCAAGATTAAACCAGGAAGAAGTTGAATCCCTGAATAGACCAATAACAAGTTCTGAAATTGAGGCAATAATAGCCCACAAACCAAAAAAAGCCCAGGACCAGATGGATTCACAGCCAAATTCTACCAGAGGTACAAAGAGGAGCTGGTATCATTCCTTCTAAAACTACTCAGGGACTCCTCCCTAACTCATTTTATGAGACCAGCATCATCCTGATACCAAAACCTGGCAGAGACACAACAAAAAAAAGAAAATTTCAGGCCAGTATCCCTGATGAACATCGATCCAAAAATCCTCCACAAAATACTGGAAAACCGAATCCAGCAGCACATCAAAAACCTTATCCACCATGATCAAGTCGGCTTCATTCCTAGGATGCAAGACTGATTCATCATATGCAAATCAATAAATGTAATCCATCGCATAAACAAAATGAAAGACAAAACCACATTATTATCTCAATAGATGCAGAAAAGGCCTTTGATAAAAGTCAACACCCCTTCATGCTAAAAATTCTCATTAAACTAGGTATTGATGGAATGTATCTCAAAATAATAAGAGCTATTTATGACAAACCTACAGCCAATATCAAACTGAATGGGCAAAAGCTGGAAGCATTCCCTTTGAAAACCGGCACATGACAAGGATGCCCTCTCTCTCCACTCCTATTCAACATAGTATTGGAAGTTCTGGCCTGGGCAATCAGGCAGGAGAAAGAAATAAAGGGTATTCAATTAGGAAGAGAGGAAGTCAAATTGTCTCTGTTTGCAGATGACATGATTGTATATTTAGAAAATCCCATCGTCTCAGCCCAAAATCTCCTTAAGTTGGTAAGCAACTTCAGCAAAGTCTCAGGATACAAAATCAATGTGCAAAAATCACAAGCATTCCTATACACCAATAACAGACAAACAGAGAGCCAAATCATGATTGAGCTCCCATTCACAATTGCTAAAAAGAGAATAAAATACCTAGGAATTCAACTTGCAAGGGATGTGAAGGACCTCTTCAAGGAGAACTACAAACCACTGCTCAAGGAAATCAAAGCGGACACAAACAAATGGAAGAATATTCCATGCTCATGCATAGAAAGAATCAGTATCGTGAAAATAGTCATACTGCCCAAAGTAATTTATAGATTCAATGCTACTCCCATCAAGCTAGGACTAACTCTCTTCACAGAATTAGAAAAAAACTACTTTAAATTTCATATGAAACAAAAAAAGAGCCCGTATAGCCAAGACAATCCTAAGCAAAAAGAACAAAGCTGGAAGTAGCACTCCACCTGACTTCAAACTATACTACAAGGCTACAGTAACCAAAACAGTATGGTACTGGTACCAAAACAGATATATAGACCAATGGAACAGAACAGAGGCCTCAGAAGAAACGCCAAACATCTACAACCATCTGATCTTTGACAAACCTGACAAAAACAAGCAATGGGGAAAGGATTTCCTGTTTAATAAATGGTGTTGGGAAACTGGCTAGCCATACGCAGAAAACTGAAACTGGATCCCTTCCTAACACCTTATACAAAAATTAACTCAAGATGGATTAAATATTTAAATGTAACACCTAAAACCATAAAAACCCTAGAAGAAAACCTCGGCAATAACGTTCAGGACACGGGCATGGGCAAAGACTTCATGACCAAAACACCAAAAGCAATGGCAACGAAAGCCAAAATAGACAAATGAGATCTAATTAAACTAAAGAGCTTCTGTACAGCTAAAGAAACTACCATCAGAGAGCACAGGCAACCTACAGAATGAGAGAAAATTTTTACAATCTATCCATCTGACAAAGGGCTAATATCCAGAATCTACAAAGAACGTAAACAAATTTACAATTAAAAAAAAAAAAAACATGAAAAAGTGGGCAAGGGATATGAACAGACACTTCTCAAAAAAAGACAGTTATGTGGCCAAAAAATGTATGGAAAAAAAGCTCATCATCACTGGTCATTAGAGAAATGCAAATCAAAACCACAATGAGATACCATCTCATGCCAGTTAGAATGGCAATCAAAAAGTCAGGAAACGACAGATGCTGGAGAGGATGTGGAAAAATGGAAACATTTTTACACTGTTGGTGGGAGCATAAATTAGTTCAAACATTGTGGAATACAGTGTGGCGATTCCTCAAGGATCTAGAACTAGAAATACCATTTGACCCAACAATCCCATTACTGGGTGTATACCCAAAAGATTATAAATCATTCTACTATAAAGATACATGCACACGTATGTTTCTTGATGCACTATTCACAACAGCAAAGACATGGAACCAACCCAAATGCCCATCAATGATAGACTGGATAAAGAAAATGTGGCACATATACACCATGGAATACTATGCAGCCATAAAAAAGGATGAGTTCATGTCCTTTGCAGCGACATGGATGAAGCTGGAAACCATCATTATCAGCAAACTAACAAGAACAGAAAACCAAACACCGCATGTTCTCACTCATAAGTGGGAGTTGAACAATGAGAACACATGGGCACAGGGAGGAGAACATCACACACCGGGGCCTGTCCAGGGATGGGGGCCTAGGGGAGGGATAGCATTAGGAGAAATACCTAATGTAGATGACGGTTCATGGGTGCAGCAAACAAACCTGCACATTCTGCACATGTATCCCAGAACTTAAAGTATAATAATAAAAAATTAGGTAAATCATACACATCAACTAGGAGAAAAATAGTTATTCTATGATAACAAGGAAGCATAAACAATGACTCTGTTTAATAGATAAGTGAATGGCTACAACCTCACCTAATCTCTAAGTGGAAATGGAAAAATATTTTAATCTTCCAATTCCTGCCCACCCTTATCTGGTGGAATCCAAACAGTTTATGTGATTCAAATTGAACTAGGTCCTTATTAAAATACTCTAAAGTAATGTATGGAAACTTCATATTTTTTCATAGGCTTTTGATCAATAATCTCGCTTTTATACAGAGAAGTGGTCAATAATCATCAAACTGATGCAGGATATTTTCTTGACACCTTCATGGGACTTGCAACAGGGGTGCCTCGTTTACTCAGCCTCCCTTGCAGGAGGGACCATGTGAGCGAATGAGTGCAGGAATTGGCCAGCCAATTTGGTGTTGGCAGGAGCAAACACCACTCACTTGGGTCTGCTGTGCTCCATCCCTTGCAGAGGGAGCATACACGTGAGCGAGTACAGGACACAGCTGCTTTAGCAACGGAGTGAACTCCATGGAGTCCCCATAGCAGCATCTATGTGGGGGTGCCTGTGACCCCAAAGCCCTAGAGGGCATGTTACAATGCTCTCTTAGTTCAGCTATCTGCAGACAACAGTGTGTTATCAGCTCAGTGAGCCCTTTCCCTTGTTGTGTGGGGTGACTGTGAGGGCAAAGGGCCAGCGTGACAGCAGGTACCCATACCTGGTGTGTCCCGAATTCTTGTCCAGTGCCCAAGAGGAATGAAGTCACGTGGATAAATTGAAAGATGGTGAATGTGGAGAATTTTATTGAGTAAAGCAGCTGTCAGTAGAGAGAAGAGCTGGAAAGGCGACAGGAAGGAAAGGTTGCTCTCCCCTGAAGTCAAGCTGCCTCTCTGCCTCTCTCTTCTGAAGTCAAGTAGCCTCATCTAGCTGCCATCTCTGAAGCCAAAGTCACCTCTCCTCAACGTCTAGCTGCTTCTCTCTGACATCCAGTCACTTCTCCTTCCTGCCTGCTGAGTTTGGGGTCTTTATAGGCACAGGATGTGGGTGGAGCAGGACATAGGAATTTTTGGAAAAGGCAACATTCCATTGGTAAAAAAAATATTATTCAGAAAGAACCAATCAGGAGAGAACGGGCACACAAGAATGGAAGTTCTCAGTTTGGGCCACAGGTTTCAGAATTTTTGATTCGAAGGTGGGGTCTTGCCAGGGACCTGCTCCTGTTTGACTAGAATTTATCTGCCTCCTGTTGCTATCAAAACTAAGATGTTTATCAGAAAATTAGAAACTGCCTAAATGCAGGCCTGACTATACAACAGAATATTCTGCAGACATTTCAAATTCATGTCAGGAAAAGTTATACATTAAAAGGAAGGAACAAAAGGATCTATCCTCAGAATAAAAATTTTCCATCCCTGAATCTATACAAAAGATAATTACACACAAATACACACACAATTCCAAAAATTATTTTTGCAACTATAACATGAATATAGAATCTTCCAAGACGATTATTCTGAAAATAACGTTTCCATGTAAGATTTAAAGATATATAGTGATGGCCAGTTTAATAAATAGTTGAAAGATTGTTTAAATGAAATTATTCTAAGATTTTGGGAAGTTTCCACTAAAGTTAGAGCCATATAGATTGTAGAAGCTTTTGAGAAATTATGAGTCATCACAGAGATTCAGGATAAACTCAGCTTGAGGAAGGTCAAGATGCACAGGTCTTTCCCTGGTTAACTTTGGCATCATTAAACATATAAAAAGAATGAGGGAATTCAAATTCCTTTTACCTTTAGACACTGTTATAACAATATCTGGTTTAAAGGTCTTATAGCATCTACACTGCGTTCAAATGATTTTGTATATTGAAGAGAGGAGAATAACAAAGTAAAAGTACACTAGGAAATGTATTTGACTCTGCAATATTCAGCAGTACAATTGCACAGAAACATCCACTGCATGTTTTTAATTCTGCCCATAATTTGCCTGCTCACAGATATCCCTGGAACTTTGTGACAACAATTTGTCAGTTGTCACTTTTCTAGAATTCTGTTCATTGCTGCTGCAGTGTCATACACTTAAATAAAGCCTGATTTATATTTTTCTTCTTGTTTTGACCACAGTTGAATAATACTTCAAATAAGCATATTATAAAGCCCTTCATAGAGGGAATTTTTAAAAAACAGCATTTGGTCTTTACCTAAAATTGCAATCAATCACACCTTAAAAAATGCATCTCTATTTGAGTGTAATTTTTATTATTTAAGTGTAATTTTGTTGATTTTAGCCTGTTGGACCTTACAGAATTTAAAACATACAAGGCATACAAATTTCCCTGGAAAAATATGCCATCTGTTTTGTTCTGTATATCAATTGTCCACTTAAAATGTTTAAGCACATATAGATAATTGTTTTTGAATGATTTTTACATAAAATTATAAAAATAAACTATGTTAAGATAAAAGATCAATGTAAAAGTCACAAAACGCTATACACTTTGCTAGTTAGAATCTATATACAATACCAAAAAATTACCAAATCAAGATTTAAAACAGAAATAACTGGCATACATTCTAGAGAATTCAACAGAATAAAAACATCAGGGAAGATGGGGGTGGGGGAGAACCTTTTTGGGAGTAATTACAACAATTAGGTAACTTTTCTATTATTAGACAATTAGATAACTTTTCTATTATTCAGTGGAGCCAGTGACATTCAAAATTAAAATATTTTACCATGATTATCTATCACATCTATGTTTTACAGAACATAAGCACTGAGTATAAACAAGCATTTTTTTAAAAAAGAAACAGGCTTGATTACACTGAACTAAACACAGAGATTGATATTAACAAAAGCTGTCTGAAAATTATGGCTGAGATGTCTGGAATCTTAATTAAAGTTCCAGAAAACCTGAAAAAGCTAAGAAATGAAAGGAAAAAATAAATCCATTTTCTGGCTAGCTCACAAATACCAACTTTCTTCATATGAGAATATAAGAGACACACGAGATATACTAGGTAACATGCTATTGAAACTTGAATAAGTAGTTTGCCTGAGTTCTTAAAGGTAAGGTCCCCCTGTAAGATGTATTTTCTGCTGACTCTATTTGCCTTGGTGGATCCTTTCACCACCCTGCACATACCCTTCGTCACCCTCTTCCTACCACCTAACAAGAGGAGAAAAAGATCTAGCTGCAAATACATATGGCATACTTATCTCTGTTTCTTAGTTTCCATAGTCTGATTTTTCTTTTTATTCTAAATTTCTACTTTTCTTTCTGTTTCTGACTTTCTGTAATCAAAGTCTCACTCTTTTGTCTTGCAGAGCTGAAATGTCTGCACCATTTGTTGATCATGTCTGAGAACTATTTCTTAATAAATTATACTGAAATGGTTTACATTGATGGATGAATGCCCAGACTTATTTCCCTTGTGATCTATTAATTCTACAGGTTGTGGCATTAAAATTAGGGGTATAGAATCCTAAGACCTCAAAGCCACATTTTTCACACAATATTTCCAAATAATTGAATATACTTATATTTAATATTTTAAAAGTCTTTACAGAAAAATGTACATAGTGACAACAAAGACAGCCAAAAGAAATTGTATTGGATTGAAGGGAGATTTCCACACCATCTTATTTGCAAAACTCTACCACATTACTTTAAAGATAATCTTTGAATTTCCTTTTTTTTTCCCCGTTGGTAATCGACCAACTTAATAGGATCTGCTAGTCATACAATAATTTATACAAACACACTGATACTGATTCTTAAAAAGTGAAGCTTTGGCTGGGCATGGTGACTCATGCCTGTAATCTCAGCACTTTGGGAGGCTGAGGCAGGCAGACCACAAGGTCAAGAGATTGAGACCATCCTGTCTAACGTGGTGAAAACCCATCTCTACTAAAAATACAAAAATTAGCTGGGTGTGGTGGCGCATGCCTGTAGTCCCAGCTACTTGGGAGGCTGAGGCAGGAGAAGCACTTGAACCCAGGATGCGGAGGTTGCAGTGAGCCAAGATCGTGCCTCTGCATTCCAGTCTGGCAACAGAGCGAGACGCAAGACTCTGTCTCAAAAATAAAACAAAATAAAATAAAAAAAGTGAAGCTTTGAAAATTTCTGAAAGACACCAAGCAGCAGTATACACATTAATTCCTAAATTATGAAGAGCTTGAGTTTGAAAGGCCAAGTTAAACATTCGTAACAGAAAGGTAATATAAACATTCATCTGCAGTATGCCAACATTCACCCATCCTAATGTGCAGTTTTCTTTTCCCTGGCATGCATGCAATCACTGCTAAAGAGATATACGCCTTTAAAGTGGTTTTACCAGCCCATGTGTCAACCAAGAGACAACCTCAGAATGTAACTATCCACAATTTTACCACTTATTCAATTTCAATTACTAATATCCTCAGGCAAGAGGGCCAATCTACTGAACAAGGTTACCTTGGCTTAGTCAATGAAACTATGAGGCCAAGAAAACCATGTCAGTCAAGTTCAAGGAATAACATAATTTAGTAAACTTTTTGGTGATTGGCAACACATCAACTGAAAAGCATATAATTACAATATTCCTCCCAATGGTATAAGGCACATTCCTTAGGGCTAGGAACTCCTCATATTTGACTATTAACAACCCATGCTCCCTTGGCTTGTTAACCCTGGGACTAAAAGCTAAAGGCTTCCAAACTGTGGAATTACAAACAAACTTACTAGAAGCCTGAGTAACTACATACCCCAAAATAAATCTAGGTTTGCATAAGGCTGCATATTATTTCATTTACACATCCATTCCCAAATATATTTAACTAATGCTCTATTTACAGATCTTCAGATTGATTCAAATATTTCACTGTCATAGACAATGCAATAATGATTGTCTTTGGACGTTGCTGTATATTTATCTAATTTTCTTTTTGTAATAAAGTCAAGAAGTGGTAAATGTCTTGTTAGTTTCCTTCACCACATTTCTATAAGAATTTGTACATTTTTCCTATTGATATTTAAGAGCTACCAATGTATTAAGGAATTTAAACCTTGTTATATTTTCTCATTTTTCATTTAAGCATTTTCTCATGTAAGCATTAGTTAAAGCATAAATAATGCTTTAAAATTTTAGAAAATCATATTTGTTACCAATTGAAATAAGAAATTGCCAGATTAGGGCATTTGATGGCTGCCCACTGGACCCCCTCCTTGGTGCTGGTCCTTGTGCCTGCCATTGGGTAACTTGCACATGGCCCTGCCTCATTCAGCCTTACCCATCTTGGTGTCCCACTATGGTGCTGAGCAAGGAGCTCACACCACTGTCTACTGCCTGGATCAGCCTACTGCCTGAGGCAACAGAGAGCTTCACCTAGTAAACAAGAATGGGGTATCTACCCATCCACATTGGCCTCATTTCATTTTTACCCATAAGCACCATCTGCTGACCTGTAGGTCAAAAATACAGCCCAATATAAAAGCGTGTGGACAGGGGTGCATAAGACTATAGAAGCAAAGCCAAAAGACTCTACCCAACATTCTCTATAATCACAATCCTTAGGGAGCAGGGGAAAGGGGGGAAAAAAACTCAGTAATATGATAAGGAAAGAAAGAAAGAAAAAAATCCTACCCACACAAAAATAATTACAAAAATTAGAAGTACCAGTGTCTATAGATGAGAAGGAACCAGAAGAAGAATCCTGGTATGAGAAATCTGAATGCTGCAATATTGACAGAGGATCACACTAGCCCCCCACCAATGGTCGACAATCAAAATGGAAACTCAGAATTACAGACAAAAAATTCAAAGCATGGATTGCAAGGAAGCTAAATGAAATCCAAGATGAAGTTGAAAATTAACACAAAGAAACTTCTTTCTTTCTTTCTTTCTTTCTTTCTTTCTTTCTTTCTTTTTTTTTTTTTTTGGAGACAAGGTCTCACTACTTTGTCACCCAGGCTGGAGTGCAGTGGCATGATCTTGGTTCACTGCAGCCTCAACCTACGGGGCTCAAACAATCCTCCCACCTCTAGCTGGGACCACAGGCAGCCACCACCACACACAGCTAATTTTTGTATTTTTTTATAGACACGAGATTTCGCCATGTTGCCCAGGCTGGTCTCGAACTCCTGAGTTCAAGCAATCCACCTTGGCCTCCCAAAGTGCTGGGATTACAAGTTTGAGCCACTGAGCCCAGCCAAGACAAAGAAATTTATAAAGCAACCCAGGAAATGAAGGAAGAGATGAACAACATAAAAAGAAATTAATGAGAGCTTCTGAAACAGAAAAACTCAAGGAATTTCAAAATACAATTAAAAGCTTTATCAATAGACTAGATCAAGCAGAAAAATGAATCAAAACTTGAAGACTGGTCTTTTGAACTAACCTAGTCAGACAAAATATTTAAAAAGAATTTTTTAAAATGAACAAAGTCTTCAAGAGGTACAGGATTATGTAAAGCAACCAAACCTATGAATTATTTGCATTTTCTAGAGAAAAAGAGAAAAGGTAAACAACCTGGAAAACATATTTCAGAGAATAACCAAAGAAAATGTCCCTAATCTTCCTAGAAAGGTAAATATTCACATATTTAAAAAGTTGAAAGAACACCTGAGAGATACTATACAAAATGAACATCATGGAAGTATAGAGTCATCAGACTATCCAAAGTCAACGCCAAAGAAAAAATCTTAAAGGCAGCTGAGAAAAAGGTGAGATCATGTACAAAGGGAACCCTATCAGGCTAACAGCAAACTTCCTGGCAGAAACCTTACAAGCCAGAAGAAACAGGAGGCCTATTTAGAGCATTCCTAAAGAAAAGAAATTCCAACCAAGAATGTCATATCCTGCCAAACCTAGCTTAATAAGCAAAGGAAAAATAAAATACTTTTTAGACAAGCAGTCATTAAGGGAATTCACTAGCACTAGACCAACCTTACAAGTACTCTCAAGAGAGTTCTAAATGTGGAAATGAGAGAATAATACCTGTTACCACAAAAACAGTATTATGCATATCCCAGACTCTATAAAGCAACTACAGGATAGAAACTACAAGCAATCACCTAAAAACTTTACAACAGTATCAGAACCTCACACATCAATATTAATCTTGAATGTAAATTGTTGCCACAGTTAAAATGCACTTTAAGTCAGATTAAAAAATAAAAAGGCCCATCTGTCTGCTGTCTTCAAAAGAACCATCTCACATGTAATGACACTCATAGACTCAGAGTAAAGGGTTGAAGATCTATCATGCAAATAGAAAACAAAACAGAGCAAGGTTTGCTATTCTTAGATAAACAAGACTTTAAACCAACAACAGGGAAAAAAAAACAAAGAAGTGCATTAAATTATGATAAAGTGTTCAGTTCAACAAGAAGACTTAACTACCCTAAATATATATGCCCCCAATATTGGAGCACCAGGATTCGTAAGACAGGTACTTCTAGACCTATGAAAAGACTTAGACAGTGACACAATATTAGTGGGGGACTTCAACACCCCACTAAAAGCATTAGATCATAAAGGGAGAAAACTAGCAAAAGAATTGTGAACTTCAATTTGACACTGGACCAATGGGACCTAATAAACATCTACAGACTACTCCACCCATTAACCACAGAATATACATTCTTCTCATCTGCACAAGAAATATCCTCCAACATTGATCATTATGCTCAGTCATAGAGTCAGTCTCAGAAAATGCAAAAAAAAAAAAAAAAAAAAGACAAAGAAATCACACCAACCATATTCTCAGCAAAAAGTGGAATAAAAATGGAAATCAATACCAAGAAGATCTCCCAAAATCACACAACCACATGGAAATTAAAGAACTTGCTCCTGAATGACTTTTGTGTAAACAACAAAATTAAGGCAGAAATCAAAAAAATGAAAACACAGACATAACATACCCAAATCTATCAGACGCAGCAAAAGCAGTGTTAAGAGGAAAGTTTATAGTGCTCAAGGAAGTTAGGAAGATCTTTGTTAAAAGCTCTAACATCATACTTACAAGAACCAAACAACAACAACAAAAACCCCAGGAACAAAGTGGCTGGCAAGATGGCCGAATAGAAAACAGCTCCAGTCTGCAGTTCCCAGTGAGATCAACGCAGAAGGCAGGGGATTTCAGCATATCCAACTGAGGTACCCAGTTCATCTCACTGGGACTGGTTGGTTGGACAGTGGGTGCAGCGCAAGGAGGGTGAGCAGAAGCAGGTGGGGCATTGCCTCACCTGGGAAGCGCAAGGGGTCGGGGAACTCCCTCTCCTAGCCAAGGGAAGCCATTAGGGACTGTACTGTGCACTCTGGCCCAGATACTGCACTTTTCCCATGGTCTTTGCAACCCACAGACGAGGAGATTCCCTCCGATACCGATGCCACCAGGGCCGTGAGTTTCTAGCACAAAACTGGGCAGCCATTTGGGCAGACATCCAGCTAGCCACAGGATTTTTCTCTTTTTTTCATACCCCAGTGGCGCCTGGAACGCCAGTGAGACAGAACCACTCACTCCCCTGGAAAGGGGGCTGAAACCAGGGAGCCAAGTGGTCTGGCTTGGTGGGTCCCACACCCAAAGAGCCCAGCAAGCTAAGATCCACTGGCTTGAAATTCTCGCTACAAGCACAGCAGTCTGAGCTTGACCTGGAATACTAGAGCTTGGTTGGGGGAGAAGCGTCCACCATTGCTGAGGCTTGAGTAGGCAGTTTTACCCTCACAATGTAAACAGGGTCGCAGGGAAGTTCTAACTGGCCAGAGCCCAACTCAGCTCAGCAAGGTGCTGAGGCCAGACTGCCTCTCTAGATTCCCTCCTCTCTGGGCAGAGCATCTCTGAAAAAAAAAAGGCAGCAGCCTCAGTCAGGGACTTATAGATAAAACCCCCACCTCTATGGGACAGAGCACCTGGAGGAAGGGGGAGTTGTGGACACAAGCCACAGCAGACTTAAACGCCCCTGCCTGGCAGCTCTGAAGAGAGTAGCAGGACTCCCAGCATAGCATTCAAGATCTGATAGGGGACAGACTGCATCCTCGAGTGAGTCCCCGACCCCCATATATCCTGACTGAGAGACACCTCCCAGTAGGGGCTGACAGACATCTCATACAGGAGAGCTCTGGCTGGCATCTGGTGGGTGCCCCTCTGGGATGAAGCTTCCAGAGGAAGGAACAGGCAGCAATCTTTGCTGTTCTGCAGCCTCTGCTGGTGATACCCAGGCAAACAGGGTCTAGAGTGAACCTCTAGAAAACTCCAGCAGACCTGCAGCAGAAGGACCTAGACAGTTAGAAGGAAAACTAACAAGCAGAAAGGAATACTATCAACATCAACATAAATGACATCCACTCAGAGAACCCATCCAAAGGTCACTGACTTCAAAGACCAAAGGTAGATAAATCCATTAAGATGGAGAGAAACCAGTGCAAAAAGGCTGAAAATTCCAAAAACCAGAATGCCTCTTCTCCTCCAAAGGATCACAACTCCTCGCCAGCAAGGGAATAAAACAGGATGAAGAAGGAACTTGATAGATTGACAGAAGTAGGCTTCAGAAGGTGGGTAATAACAAACTCCTCTGAGCTAAAGGAGCATGTTCTAACCCAATGCGAGGAAGCTAAGAACCTTGAAAAAAGGTTAGATGAATTGCTAACTAGAATAACCAGTTTACAGAAGAACATAAATGACCTGATGGAGCTGAAAAACACAGCACGAGAACTTCATGAAGCATACTTAAGTATCAGTAACTGAATTGATCAAGTGGAAGAAAGGATATCACAGTTGAAGATCAACTTAATGAAATAAAGCATGAAGACAAGATTAGAGAAAAAAGAATGAAAAAGAATGAAGAAAGCCTCCAAGAAATATGGGACTCTGTGAAAAGATAAAACCACTCAGGAAGGGGAACATCACACACCGGGGCCTATCATGGGGAGGGGGGAGGGGGGAGGGATTGCACTGGGAGTTATACCTGATGTAAATGACGAGTTGATGGGTGCTGACGAGTTGATGGGTGCAGCACACCAACATGGCACAAGTATACATATGTAACGAACTTGCACATTATGCACATGTACCCTAGAACTTAAAGTATAATAATAATAAATAAATTTAAAAAAAAAAAAGAAAAGAAAAGATAAAACCTATGTTTGACTGGTGTACCCGAAAGTGGGAGAATGGAACCGAGTTGGTTCCATTCTCTTCAGGATATTATCCAGGAGAACTTTCCCACCCTAGCAAGACAGGCCAATATTCAAATTCAGGAAACACAGAAAACACTACGAAGATACTCCTCGAGAAGAACAACCCCAAGACGCATAATTGTCAGATTCACCAAGGTAGAAATGAAGGAAAAAATGTTAAGGGCAGCCAGAGAGAAAGGTCAGGTAACCCACAGAGGGAAGCCCATCAGACTAACAGCGGATCTCTCTGCAGAAACCCTACAAGCCAGAAGAGAGTGGGGGCCAATATTCGACATTCTTGAAGAAAAGAAATTTCAGCCCAGAAGCTCATATCAAGCCTCATATCAAACCAAACTAAGCTTCACAGGCGAAGGAGAAATAAAATCCTTTACAGACAAGCAAATGCTGAGAGATTTTGTCACCACCAAACCTGCCTTACAAGAGCTTCTGAAGAAAGCACTAAACATGGAAAGGAACAATTGGTACAAGCCACTGCAAAAACATACCAAATTGTAAAGACCATCGACGCGATGAAGAAACTGCATCAACTAATGGGCAAAGTAACCAGCTGGCATCATAAAGGCAGGATCAAATTCACACATAACAATATTAACCTTAAATGTAAATGGGCTAAATGCCCCAATTAAAAGACACAGACTGGCAAATTGGATAAAGAGTCAAGACCCATCAATGTGCTGTATTCAGGAGTCCATCTCATGTGCAAAGAAACACATAGGTTAAAATAAAGGGATGGAGGAAGATCTACCAAGCAAATAGAAAGAAAAAAAAAAAAAAAAAGCATGGGTGGCAATCCTGATTTCTGATAAAACAGACTTTAAACCAACAAAGATCAAAAAATACAAAGATGGGCATTACATAATGGTAAAGGGATCAATGCAATAAGAAGAGCTAACTACCCTAAATATATATGCACCCAATACAGGAGCACCCAGATTCATAAAGTTCTTAGAGACCTACAAAGAGACTTAGACTCCCACACAATACTAGTGGGAGACTTTAACACCCCACTGTCAATATTAGACAGATCAACGAGACAGAAAATTAACAAGGATATCCAGGACTTGAACTCAACTTTGGATCAAGCAGACCTAATAGACGTCTACAGAACTCTCCACCCCAGATCAACAGAATATACATTTTCTCAGCACCACATTCCACTTATTCTAAAATTGACCACATAATCCGAAGTAAAACACTCCTCAGCAAATGTAAAAGAATGGAAATTATAATAAACAGTCTCTCAGACCACAGTACAATCAAAGTAGAAATCAGGATTAAGAAAGTCACTCAAAACCACACAACTACATGGAAACTGAAAAACCTGTTCCTGAATGACTACTGGGTAAATAATGAAATGAAGGCAGAAATAAAGATGTTCTTTGAGGCCAATGAGAACAAAGACACAATGTACCAGAATCTCTGGGACACATTTAAAGCAGTGTGTAGAAGGAAATTTATAGTACTAAATGCCTACAAGAGAAAGGAGAAAAGAGCTAAAGTTGACACCCTAACATCACAATTAAAAGAACTAGAGAAGCAAGAGCAAACAAATTCAAAAGCTAGCAGAAGACAAGAAATAACTAAGATCAGAGCAGAACTGAAAGAGATAGAGAGATAAAAAAACCTTTCAAAAAAATCACTGAATTCAGGAGCTGGTTTTTTGAAAAGATCAACGAAATAGATACACTGCTAGCAAGAATAATAAAGAAGAAAAGAGAGAAGAATCAAATGGATGCAATAAAAAATGATAAAGGTGATATCACCACTGATCCCAAAGAAATACAAACTACCATCAGAGAAAACTATAAACATCTCTAGGCAAATAAACTAGAAAATCTAGAAGAAATGGATGAATTCCTGGACACATACACCCTCCCAAGACTAAACCAGGAAGAAGTCGAATCCCTGAATAGACCAGTAACAAGTTCTGAAATTGAGGCAGCAATTGATAGCCTACCAATCAAAAAAAGTCCAGGACCAGATGGATTCACAGCCGAACTCTACTACAGATATAAAAAGGAGCTGGTACCATTCCTTCTGAAACTATTCCAAATAACAGAAAAAGAGGGACTCCTACCTAACTCATTTTATGAGGCCAGCATCATCCTGATACCAAAACCTAACAGAGACACAACAAAAAAAGAAAATTTCAGGCCAATATCCCCAATGAACATCAAAGTGAAAATCCTCCATAAAATACTGGCAAACCGAATCCAGCAGCACATCAAAAAGCTTATCCACCACGATCAAGTCGGCTTCATCCCTGGGATGCAAGACTGGTTCAACATACGCAAATCAATAAATATAATCCATCACATAAACAGAACCAATGACAAAAACCACATGATTATCTCAATAGATGCAGAAAAGTTCTTCAACAAAATTCAATACTGCTTCATGTTAAAAACTCTCAATAAACTAGGTATTGATGAAACATATCTCAAAAATAATAAGAGCTATTTATGACAACAAATATCATACTGAATGTGCAAAAACTGGAAGCATTCCCCTTGAAAACTGGCACAAGACAAGGATGCCCTCTCTCACTATTCCTATTCAACATAGTATTGGAAGTTCTGGCCAGGGCAATCAGGCAAGAGAAAGAAATAAAGTGTATTCAGTTAGGAAGAGAGGAAGTCAAATTGTCTCTGTTTGCAGATGACATGATTGTATATTTAGAAAATCCCATCGTCTCAGCCCCAAATCTCAGGTTGATAAGCAACTTCAGCAAAGTCTCAGGATACAAAATCAATGTGCAAAAATCATAAGCATTCCTATACACCAATAACAGACAAACAGAGAGCCAAATCATGATTGAGCTCCCATTTACAATTGCTAAACAGAGAATAAAATACCTAGGAATCCAACTTACAATGGATGTGAAGGACCTCTTCAGGGAGAACTACAAACCACTGCTCAAGGAAATCAGAGAGGACACAAACAAATGAAAAAACATTCCATGCTCATGGATAGGAAGAATCAATGTTGGGAAAATGGCCATACTGCCCAAAGTAATGTATAGATTCGATGCTGTCCCCATCAATCTACCATTGACTTTCTTCACAGAGTTGGAAAAAACTATTTTAAATTTCATATGGAACCAAAAAAGAGCCCGTATAGCCAAGACAATCCTAAGCAAAAAGAGCAAAGCTGGAGGTATCACACTACCTGACTTCAAACTATACTACAAGGCTACAGTAACCAAAACAGCATGGTACTGGTACCAAAACAGATATATATATAGACCAATGGAACAGAACAGAGGCCTCAGAAATAATGCAACAAATCTACAACCATCTGATCTTTAACAAACCTGACAAAAACAAGCAATAGGGGAAGGACTTCCTATTTAATAAATGATGTTGGGAAAACTGGATAGCCATATGCAGAAAACTGAAACTGGATCCCTTCCTTACACCTTATACAAAAATTAACTCAAGATGGATTAAAGACTTAAACGTAACACCTAAAACCATAAAAGTCCTAGAAGAAAACCTAGGCAATACCATTCAGGACATAGGCATGGGCAAAGACTTCATGACTAAAACACCAAAAGCAATGGCAACAAAAGCCAAAATTGACAAATGGGATCTAATTAAACTAAAGAGCTTCTGTACAGCAAAAGAAACTATCATCAGAGTGAACAGGCAACCTACAGAATGAGAGAAAATTTTTACAATCTATCCATCTGACAAAGGGCTAATATCCAGAATCTACAAAGAATGTAAACAAATTTACAATTAAAAAAACAAACAACCCTATCAAAAAGTGGGCAAAGGATATGAACAGACACTTCTCTAAAGAAGATATGTATGCAGCCCACAAACGTATGAAAAAAGCTCATCATCACTGGTCATTAGAGAAATGCAAATCAAAACCACGATGAGATACCATCTCACGCCAGTTAGAATGGCAATCATTAAAAAGTTAGGAAACAACAGATGCTGGAGAGGATGTGGAGAAATAGGAATGCTTTTACACTATTGGTGGGAGTGTAAATTAGTTCAACCATTGTGGAAGACAATGTGGCAATTCCTCAAGGATCTAGAACTAGAAATACATTTTGACCCAGCAATCCCATTACTGGGTATATACCCAAAGGATTATAAATCATTCTACTACAAAAACACATGCACGTGTATGTTTCTTTCTGCACTGTTCACAATAGCAAAGACTTGGAACCAACCCAAATGCCCATCAGTGATAGACTGGATAAAGAAAATGTGGCACATATACACCATGGAATACCACGCAGCCATAAAAAAGGATGAGTTCATGTCCTTTGCAGGGACATGGATGAAGCTGGAAACCATCATTATCAGCAAACTAACAAGAACAGAAAACCAAACACTGCATATTCACACTCATAAGTGGAAGTTGAACAATGAGAACACATGGACACAGGGAAGGGAACATCACACACCAGGGCCTGTCAGGGGTTGGAGGGCTAGGGAAAGGATAGCACTAGGAGAAATACCTAATGTAGATGAGGGGCTGATGGATGCAGCAAACCACCATGGTGCACGCATGCATACCTATGTAACAAACCTGCACGTTCTGCACATGTACCCCAGAACTTAAAGTATAATAATAAAAAAAACCCAAAGCTAGCAAAAGAAAATAGATAATGAAAATTGGAGCAGAACTGAACAGAACTGAGACTCAGAAGTCCATACAAAGATTCAACAAAACCAAAAGTTGATTCTTTGAAAGGATAAACAGGATGGATAGACCACTGATTAACAAAGAACAGAAGGGAGAAGATCCAAATGAGCACAATCAGAAATGACAATGGTAACATTACAACTAATCCCACAGAAATATAAACGTTCCTCAGAGACTATTATGAATACCCTTAGGCACACACACTAGAAAATATGGAGAAAATGAGTAAGTTCCTGAAGACACACAATCTCTTAAGACTGAATTAAGAAGAAATTGAAACCCTAAACAGACCAATATTAAGTTCTTAAATTGAATCAGTCATAAAAAAACCTACCAACTAAGAAAAGCCCAAGACCAGGTGGACTCACAGTTGAATTATATTAGATATACAGAGACGAGCTGGTACTAATCCTACTGAAACTATTCAGCAACATCAAGGAGGAGAGACTCCTCTCTAACTCATTCTATGAAGCCAGCACTACCCTGATACAGAAACATGAAAAAGACAGAACAACAACAAAGTACAGACCAATATCCTGATGAACATTGATGCAAAAATCCTCAGTAAAATACTAACAAACCAAATCCAGCAGCACATCAAAAAGATAATTCACCACAATCAAGTAGGCTTTTTCCCTGGGATGCAAGGTTGGTTTAGCATATGCAAATCAATAAATGTGATTCACCAGATAAGCAGAATTAAAAACAATAATAATATGATCATCTCAATTAATGCAGAGAAAACTTTCAATAAAATTCAACATGCCTTCGTGATAAAAACCCTCAATAAACTAGGTACCAAAGGAACATACCTCAAAATAATAAACGATATCTGTGATGAACCCACAGCCAACATCATACTGAATGGGAAAAAGCTAGAAGCATTACCCTTGGGAACTGGAACAAGATAAGGATGCCCACTCCCACCATTCCTATTCAAAATAGTACTGGATGTTTAAGCCAGTGCAATGAGACAAGAGAAAAAATAAAAGGCATCCAAATAGGGAAAGAAGAAGTCAAACTATCCCTCTTTACTGAATATGTGACTCTATACCTACAAAACCCTAAAGACTCTGCCAAAAGCCTCCTTGAACTGAAAAATGTTAGTAAAATTTCAAGATATAAAACCAATGTACAAAAAGAGGTAGCATTTCTACATACCAATAATGTTCAAGCTGAGATCCAGATTAAGAATAAAATCCCATTTACAATAGCCACAAAAATTAAAATACCTTTCTTTTAAAATACTTTTATTTTAGAATCCTTGTAGAGGTGAAAGATCTCTACAAGGAGAACTGTAAAACACTGCTGAAAGAAATCAGAGATGACACAAACAAGTGGAAAAGCATTTCATGTTCATAGATTGGAAGAATCAATATGATTAAAATGGTGATATAGTTTGGATGTGTGTTCCCTCCATATGTCATGTTGAAATGTGATCCCCAATGTTGAAGGTGGGGCCTAATGGGAGCTGATCCCTCATGAATGGCTTAGTGCCATCCTCTTGGTGGTGAGTGAGTTCTCATTCGGCTAGTTCACATGAGATCTAGTTGTTTAAAAGAACGTGGCACCTCCCTACCTCATTTTCTTGCTCCCACTCTTACCATGTAATGCACCAGGTCTCCTTTCACCTTCTACCATGGTGGTAAGCTTCCTGGGGCCCTCATCAGAAAGAGATACTGACACCACACTTCCTGTACAGCAAGCAGAACTGTGAGCCAATTAAACCTCCCTTGTTTATAGTTCAGTCTCAGGTATTCCTTTGTAGCAAGGCAAAAATGGACTAACACAGAAAATTAGTAACAAGGAGTGGGATATTGCTATGAACATACCCAAAGGTGTGGAAACAGCTTTGAACTGGGTAATGGGCTGAAGTTGGAAACATCTGAAGGGCTCAGAAGAAGACAGGAAGATGAGGGAAAGTTTGGAACTTCTTAGCAACTTGTTAAGTGGTTGTGACCAAATGCTGATAGAGATATAGACCATAAAGTCCAGGTTGTTGAGGTCTCAGATGGAAATAAGAAATCTTTTGGGAACTGGAACAAACGTCACCCATATTACACCCTAGCAAAGAACTTAGCTGCATTGTGTCCATGCCCTAGGAATCCATGGAAGTTTCAACTTAAGATTGATGAGCTAGGGTATCTGGCAGAAGATATCTCTAAGCAGCAAGGCATTCAAAAGATGACTTGGTTGCTTCTAACATCCTAAATCAGATATGAGGACAAATAAGTGACTTAAAGTTGGAACTAATATTTAAAATGGAAGTAGAATGTAAACATTTGGAACACTTGCAGCCTGGTCCTATGGTAAAGAAAGAATCCAAGCAGGCTGGACTGAAACCACTAGCTAAAGACATTAGCATGACTAAAAGGGAGTCAGTCAAACGTTAGTATCCAAGACAATGGGAAAAAGGCCTCAAAGATATTTCAGAGATCTTAGAGACAGCCTCTTATCACAGGCCCAGAGGCCTGCAAAGAAAGAATAATTTGGGGGGCCAGGTCCATGGCCCCATTGCCCTGCACAGCTTCAGGACACTACTACCTGCATCCCAGCCTCTCCAGCTCATCACAGCACAAAGGGGCCCAGGTACAGCTCTGGCCACCACTCCAAAGGGCACAAGTGGTAAGGCTTGGGGCATCCAGGTGATATTAAAGCCTGCAGGAACACGGAATGCAAGAGTGAAGAAGACTTGGCAGCTTCCCCCCTATATTTCAGAGGATGTATCACAGGGGCAAAGCCCGCATAGAGAAATTCTATTAGGGCAATGACAAGGGGAAATGTGGGGTTGGAGTCCCAATGCAGACTCCCCACTGTAGCACTGTCTAGTGGAGCTGTGGGAATGGAACCACTGCCCTCTATAGCTGTGAATAGTCAGTCCACCAGCAGCCCGTGCCCTGTACCAGAAACACCACTGGCATACAACTCCAACCTGTGTAAGCAGCCATGGAGGCTGAATGCTGCAAAGTCACAGGGGTGGAGCTGCCGAAGGCCTTGAGACCTCACCGGTTGCACCGGTGTGCCACGGATGTGGAACACATAGTCAAGGATTATTTGGGAGCTTTAAGATTTAATGCCTGCCTGCTGGGTTTCAGACTTCCATGAGGATTGTAGCCCCTTTCTTTTGGCTGATTTCTCCCTTTTTGAACAGGAATGTTTACCCAATATGTGTACTAACATTGTATCTTGAAAGTTACATAACTTGTTTTTTATTTTACAGGCTCATAGGTGGAAATAACTTGAGTCCCAAATGAGACTTTGAACTTGATGTTGGAACAAGTTAAGATTTTGGAGGATTAAAAGAAGGGATGATTGGGCCAGGCGCAGTGGATCATGTCTGTAATCCCAGCACTTTGGGATGCCGAGGCAAGTGGATCACCCGAGGTCAGGAGTTTGAGACCAGCCTAGACAACATGGTGAAACCTCGTTGCTACAAAAATACAAAAATTAGCTAGGGGTGATGGTCAGCACCTGTAATCTCAGCTACTCGGGAGGCCGAGGCAGAAGAATCGCTTGAACCCAGGAGGCAGAGGTTGCAGTGAACTGAGATCATGCCACTGCACTCCAGCCTGGGTGACAGAGCAAGACTCAGTTACAAAAAAAAAAAAAAAAAAAAGTATGATTTTATTTTGCATTGTGAGAAGAACATGACATTTTGTGGCCAGACTGAAAAGATATGATTTGGATATCTGTGCCTTCCAAATCTAATTATGTTGAGATGTGATCCCCAATGTTGGAGGTGGGGCCTAGTAGGAGGTGTTTGGGTCATAGAGGTGAATCCCTCAAGATTGGCTTAGCACCATCCCCTTGGTTATGAGTGAGTTCTCACTCTGATAGTTAATGTGAGACCTGGTTGTTTAAGAGTGTGGCACCTCCCTACAACCTCTTGTTTGCTCTTACTATGTGACTACATTGTTCCCCATTTACCTTTTGTCATAAATGTAAGCTTCCTGAGGCCCTCACCAAAAGCAGATATTGGTACCATGCTTTTTGTACAGCATGCAGAACTATGAGCCTCTTTTCTTTATAAATTACTCAGTCTCAGGTATTCCTGTATAGTAATGCAAAAACAGACTTACACAAACAGCCATACTGCCCAGAGCAATCTATAGATTAAACACCATTATTATCAAACTACTAATGTTATTTTTGTAGAATTACAAAATTTTATTCTAAAATTCATATGGAACCATGAAGAGCCCACATAGCCAAAGCAATCCTAAGTAAAAAGAACAAAGCAAGAGGCATCACATTACCTCATATTATAAGGCTTCAGCAACTAAAACAGCATGATACTGGTACAAAAACAGACACATAGACCAATGGAACAGTATAGAGAACCAAGAAATAAAGCCACACAATTATGGCCATCTGATCTTTGACGTAAGCTGACAAAAGTGAGCAATGGGGAAAGGACTCCCTATTCAATAAATGGTGCTGGGATAGCTGGCTAGTCCTATGCAGAAGAATGAAACTGGACCCCCACCTTGTACCATATACAAAAATTAACTCAAGATGGATTAAAGAGTTAAATGCAAAACCTCAAACTACAAAAATTCTAGAAGAAAACCTAGTGATATGGGTTTGGCTGTGTCCCCACCCATATCTCATCTTGATTTTTAGTTCCCATAACTCCACATGTCATGGGAGAGACCTGGTGGGAGGTAATTGAATCACAGAGGTGGTCACGCCCATGCTGCTGTTGTCATGATAGTGAGTGCTCATGAGATCTGATGGTTTTATAAGGGGCTTTTCCCCCTTTTGCTCATTAATTTTCCTTGCTGCTGCCATGTGAAGAAGGATGTTTGCTTCTCCTTCCACCATGATTGTAAGTTTCCTGAGACCTCTCCAGCCATACTGAACTGTGAGTCAATTAAACCTCTTTCCTTTATAAATTACTCAGTTTCAGGTATGTCTTTATTAGCAGCCTGAGAACAGACTCACACATCTGGGAAACACCATTCTTGACATCAGCTTTAACAAAGAATTTATGAGCATATCCTCAAAAGCAATTGCAACAAAAAGCAAAAAATTGACAAATGAGAACTAATTAAACTAAAGAGCTTTTACACAGCAAAAGAAACTGTCAACAGAGTAAACAAACAATCTACAGAATGCGAAAATTATTTGCAAACTATGCATCCAACAAAGGTCGAAAATCCAGAATCTACAAGGAATTTAAATAAATCAATAAGCAAAAAATAAATAACCCTATTTTAAAATGGACAAAGGACTTGAACAAACACTTCTCAAAAGAAGACATACAAGCATCCAAAAAAAAGTATGAAAAAATTCTCCACATCACTAATTATCAGAGAAATGCAAATCAAAATCACAATGAGATACCATCTCATACCAGTCAGAATGGCTATTATTAAAAGAGTCAAAAAACAACAGATACTGGCAAGGCTTCAGAGAAAAGAAAATGCATATAAAATGTTGGTAGGAATGTAAATGAGTTCAGCCACTGTGTAAAGCAATTTGGAGATTTCTCAAAAAACTTAACACAGGACTACCATTCAAACCAGTAATGCCATTATTAGCTAAATACCCAAAGCAAAATAAATCATTCTACAAAAAAAAGACATGTGTACACATATGTTTCTTGCAGCACTACTCACAATAGCAAAGACATGGAATCAGCCTAGATGCCCATCAATGGTGGATTGGATAAAGAAAATGTAATACATATCCACCAAGGAATACTACACAGCCATAAAAAAGAAGAAAATCATGTCCTTTGTAGCAACAATGATGCAGCTGGAAGCCATTATCCTAAACCAATTAAAGCAAAAACAGTAAATGAAATACTGTATGTTCTTACTTACAAGTGGGAGCTAAATATTGGTTACACACAAATATAACAGCGGCAAAAATAAACAGTGGGGACCAGTAGAGGGTGGAGGATACTTTTGGGTACTACGCTCATTGTCTGGGTTACAGAATGACTCGTATCCCAAACCCCAGCATCACACAATATACCCATGCAACAAACCTACATATGTACCCCCTGAATGTAAAATAAGAGTTAAAATCACGAAAAACAAATAACCTTTTTATTTTGAAGGAAATTTAGATCTACAAAAGGTTTACAAAGATAATACAGAGAGTGTCTTTCACTCAGCCTTTCACTCAGCCTCCCTTAGGTCTTTCACTCAGCCTCCCTTAATATTAATACCTTTCATAACCATTGGACAATTATCAAAATGAAGAAATTAAAGTTGGCACATTGTTAACTAAACATCGGACTTCATTTGGATTTCCCTAGTTTTTGCAATGATTCTCTCTTGTCCTGCTTGCAAAGTCTTCTTGGTGAACTTGAGAACAACACTGACACCATAGAAAATGTCATATTAAGATTTCAATTACAATTTTATTAAACATGTAGATTAATCTGTCAAGATTGACATCTCTATGATACTTAAAGAGTTCTAATTCAGGACCATGGTATCTATTTTGGTAATGAGGGTTTCAGAGGCAGTCTCCAACATTTCCATAAGCTATTCACTTTCCGCTTTAAGATTCTTGCATTTATGTCTTTTGATTTTGTTGAGTCATCCTTCATGTTCTTAGTAACCTTTTGCAGTTCTTTTCATTTAGAAACTCTAGATTTTGTTTTGAAATTTTTAGAAACTATAATTTTTGTTACTATTATGTATCTCTTTTTCAATATATTTTAAAGTAGTCATTGCTGGAATACAGAAAAGCTATTGATTTTTATATATTTATTATTCATTTGGCCACCTTTCTGAACTCTTACTGGTTTTCATGGGTTTTCTTACTGATTCTCTTGAAATTTCCTAGGAAAATAATTATCCATACTTTATAATAATTTTGTGGTCTCCATGTATATATATTTACCTCTAATTTATTATATTTTACTGCCTTGTCTAGAATTTCCAAGGCAATAGAAAATAGCAGTAGTGACCTTGTCATGCCCTTACTGAACTATGCTTATACTCCTGGGATACAGGATGAGGACCAGAGAGTCTGATGCTTTTCAGGTCAAGTGAAGAAAAATTTCTAGAAGAAAGATGGTAGAGACTGTGTGAAATGCTCTTTATAGTTCAAACAAGAAAAGGAAAAAAAATTTCTTTAGATTTAGCAATGTAAAGGTCAAAGACAAATTTTGGTGGAGTGCTTGAGGTGATGGCAGTGCTCTGAGAGGAAATGAGAGGAGACAACTTGGAGACACATAGACAAGCAGTTCCAGGAGTTTTGAAGCTTTAAGAGAACAAGAGAAATAGAATTGTGGCTAGAGAAGAACATAAGCAGAAATGTGATATATTTTGGGGTGGGGAGGAGAAGTAGTTGCTAGGAAAGCAGGAGTGTGAACAAACTATGGACATGTGGCAATATTTACAGACACCATGAAGGGCTCTCTAGAGTTAGTGGGAGGAATTTAAGTTAATTCATGTCAGTCTAGTTGAGTGATTTTCTCCATCAACTTTCAGGTGCACAAGACAGGTGTAGTGTCAGTATGTTTAATCAAGGCTGGAGGTTTTCCAGACAATAAAATAGAACAAAAGAACAAATGAGCAATTATAAAGATTGACGATGTAATTTAAGGTAGGTAAGGGGAGAAGTGAAAATATGAGGGGGTTGAGAGACAGTGATGAGGATCAATAGATTCCAGTTGATCAACTCATCAAATAAGCAACTACGTCTTTGATTCTTCTTCTGTTTGGAATATGGGTTGAAATACAAGGGTTAATACAGTTCTCACGCCACTGATTACAGAGAAGATGTCTCACAGTAAAAGATACCTATCTAATTTTCTGTTTGATGACACTTGGATCGATGAACATGAACCATCTTCTCTTCCAAAAGAAGGACGTGCTTTCCCCTTTTTTGGTTAAGAGGAGGAGAGAATATAGGGAGATCCTAACTTAAGTACTATTTATGTTATGATTACAGATATTTAATGCAGATTTTATAAGCTATATTCATCTAGTCTGGCATTGCTTTGTGTTTCTGTTTTTCCTGTGTCTTGTAAGTATTTTAAAGGGAAATTGAGAGAGACTACAAAAGATGTTGTTAGCCAAATATTGTCTTATCTAGACTTCTCAATTCTGTTTATATGGAATTAAAATTAATCATTTAACTTTTCCGCTGATACTCAAATCCATACCAATAGCAGATTATCTGAGAAATTTTGGACTTTGTGTCAGGTTTTCCAATGACCGGTTTGTTTTATGAAACTTCAGTTTGCATTTTATAAACACTAAGCACAACTCAAATTTCAGAAGAGTTTTCGTCTAATTCTGATGTTAGAATTCACAAAGACTTGGCGAGATCTTATAATTTTTTCATAGGTCTCTAGAGCACATTTTCTCTGCTACATAGATCTGCTCATCTAAAAGCTTAACATATTACTGTGTCTCGTGTACAAAACAGGGCAAGGGAATATATTTGATAGAAAAAAAATTATTGGAAACCTCCATTTTTAGTAAAATTTTACAAATAAAATTGGGACTAAATTAATAGAGGTGGCTCTTAGAAACCCCACAAAAGTTGTTCAAAGCATCTTCGTCTGATGTTTGATTCATTTTTATCTTATCTTTAGGCTTACCAGCTTTCTTATCTGAGATTTAGCAAAAGATTAAATGGATAACCATATTCTTACTAAGTAAAAAAAAACATAAGTTGCTGATTACAATTTCTAACTCTATCAGTAAATAGCTGAATAACCATAGTTGAATTATTTAACCTAACCTAGCTTCTATTTCTATATCTTCTATTTCTCTAAAATAATGGAGTTGGACTAGTTGGTATCTGAAATTCTACCCAGCTCTAATTTCCCTAATCTTACTGTTAGGAAGAAAGTGGAATTTTAGAGGTATCCTTCACTTAATATGTTGTAAAGGCAGTATGAACCAGTATAACTTAATTAGTCAATAAAAACAAAAGGCTAATCACTTAGAAAAACATAACTGGTTTCCTACATCATATTTTACACAACATTAAAATGATAAATTAATTAAATATTTAAATATTTAATAAGAAATTATGAAAGAAGTCAAAGAATATGTAGGTGAATTATAGTCACAACAATTTCCTCAAAATATAATACCTACAATGTGTTTTATTACCTTGTAAATTGCATCTTTGCCCTTTTTCTATTGGGGTGTTTGTGATTATCTTTCTCACATATAAGAACACTATATAATAAAGATAAAACTTTTCAATGCAAAAATGTTTTTCCTCCATTTTTCCATATTAAACTCGATGTATAGATTTTCCTAAAACTTAGACAAACTCTTTTCTGTATAAAACAGGTATGTTTAATCTGGTAATTTATTTTTTCAATTTTTTATAATTTCAACTTTTGTTTATTCAGGAATATGGGTGCAGGAATTTTACATGGGTATATTGTGTGATGATAAGGTTTGGGGTACAAATGATTCCATCACCCAGGTAAGTGAGCATCGTACCCAATATGTGGTTTTTCAGCCCTTGTCCCACTCCTCTTATTTCCCCTCTAGTAGTCCTGAGTGTCTATTTTTCTCTTTATGTCCATATGTATCCAAGGCTTAGTTCACATTTATACATGAGAACATGCAGTATTTGCTCTTCTCTTCCTGTATTAAATTGCTCAGATTGATGGTCTATATAGCTGCATTGATGTTGCTGCAAAGGACATGATTTCATTATTTTTTAATGACTTGTATTGTTTTCTATGGTGCATATGTATCAAACTTTCTTTATCCAATCCACTGTTGATGGGCACCTAGGTTGATTCCATGTCTTTGCTATTGTGTGTAGTGCTTCAAGGAACATACCTGTGCACATATCTATTTTGTAGAATAATTATTTTCCTTTGGGTATATAGCCAGCAATGGGATTGCTGGGTCAAATGGTAGTTCTGTTTTAAGTTCTTCGAGAAATCTCCAAACTGCTTTACACACAAATGGCTGAACCAATTTACATTCCCACCAACGGTGTATAAGTGTTCCCTTGTATTTGTTGTTTTTTGACTTTTTGGGTTTTTTTGTTTTTGTTTTTGTTTTTGTTTTGAGACAGTCTTGCTCTATTGCCCAGGCTGGAGTGCAATGGCATGATCTCGGCTCACTGCAACCTTCTAGGTTCAAGGGATTCTCCTGCCTCAGCCTCCCAAGTAGCTGGGACTACAAGCATGTGCCACCACACCCAGCTAATTTTTGTATTTTTAGTAGAGATGGGGTTTCACCATGTTGGCCAGGCTGGTCTTGAACTCTTGACCTCAGGTGATTCACTTGCTTCAGCCTCCCAAGGTGCTGGGATTACAGGCATGAGCCACCAAGCCCGGCCATGATTTTTTAATAAAAGCCATTCTGACTGGTATGAGATGGTATCTCATTGTGGTTTTGATTTGCACTTCTCTCAGGATTAGTGATGTGGGGCATTTTTTTTTCATGTTTGTTGGCTGCTTGCATATATTCTTTTGAAAAGTATCTGTTGATATCCTTTACCCACTTTTTTAAACTTTTATTTTAGGTTTAGGAGTACATGTGCAGGATTGTTACATAGGTAAACTGTATGTTGCAGAGATTGGTATACAGACGACTACTTAGCCCCCTCGGGTAATAAGTATAGTATATGATAGGTATTTTTTTATCCTCTCCCTCCTCCCACCTTCCACCTTAAGTTAGGCCCCAGTGTTTGTTACTTCGGTCTTTGTGTCCCTGTGTTCTCATTGTTTAGCTCCCACTTATAAGTGAGAACATACGCTACTTGGTTTTCTGTTCTTGGATTAGTTTGCTTAGGATAATGGTCTCCAGCTCTATCCATGTTACTGCAAAGGATATTATCTCATTCTTTTTTATGTCGCATAGTATTCCATGGCATATATGTACCACATTTTCTTTATCCAGTCTATGACTGATGGTTTGCCTTCTTTTTAATGGAGATTTTTTTTTTTTTTTTTTTTTTTTTTTTTTTTTTTTTTTTTTTTTTT